>NW_009647424.1:0-538 GCF_000708025.1 Charadrius vociferus | reverse complement strand
GCGTTTATCATAGGCTTCCACTTTTGTAAGGCAACACTCGGAAGTGTTAAATTTACCACATATGCCTCCTTCTTCTGCTAGCAAGTAATCTAATGCTAACCTATTCTGGAAGATGCCATTTATCATCTGCGTTTGTTGTGCTGCTAATAATTCTAATGCTGAGGCTGTTTGGTTTGTGATCAATTCGAGCACTACCTCTAGTCCAATTATTCTATTTAACATACAGACAGGTGTTCGATATCCCCAGCTACTATCTTGTGCCCATGTTGCCGGCCCATAAGTTTCTATAATATGCTTAGGAGGCCACTCATCTTCCCCCCTCTTTGAGTTCCTCCTATGTGAACTCCCAGCCCAGCTGCCTGTGCTTCGGACAACAAGAAGGGCATTATGTATCCAATGTAACATATTCCTGACCAATTTGGGGGAAACCTTTGATATGCATTCTGCCCACAAATCCAATAATGTTAAGAGCCCAAGTGCCGTTTTAAATGGTCCTTTCTGTTTCTCATCACCTTTCGGTTCGTCCTTTTGGGCTCCC
>NW_009647423.1:653130-681130 GCF_000708025.1 Charadrius vociferus | reverse complement strand
CATAAGGTTCTTGTTAGGCCACTCTTCTTTTTAGGCCAGCTTGTCCAGGTCTTCCTGCAGAGTGGTGTCCGAAGTGTCCACTTCCCCACTCAGTTTGGTGTCATCACCGAACTTCATCAGGGTACAGTTGATCCCATCATCCCGATCACTTAAGATATCAAACAGCATTGGGCCCAGTATTGATTCCTGGGGAACCTCACCTGTGACAGGACTTGTGTACTTTAGCCAAGTGGGATGTGACAGTTTTGCGTACTGCAACCTTCACCACTGTGACTCTGCCTGGATTTCTAAGCTGAAATTTAATGTGCAGAATCTGTCTCAATACTTCCTTATTAACTGCTGGAACCTTAAGGTTTTTAATTTTTCCTGCAGAATACGAAATGCTGAAATCACTGTTAGAATGCATGTGTCAGACACTTTAGGTGTTTTGAAAGCTGCAGAGTGGAGCTTAAGTGTTGGCAAAGTTTTTTGAGTGTTGTGTACTACAGCAGCACTTCACAGTCCTGAAGTCAGTTTTTGGTATGTTTCAAAAGATCAGTTGCTTTTAAGCTGAAGCACATTCATTTAGTAATTTACTTCCTTAATTTATTTTATACCTAAATAGACATGTTTCTCTGAAATATTACCTTTAGTGTGAAATACTACCTTTGAAATATACCTTACAATATACATTTTCTAGAAATTTTCATTGTAGAAGTCCAATAAAACCCTTAGCACTGGTAGGTTTGCCCAGACTTAATGAATTTTGGTTTATTTATAAATTAAGAATGGAATTGTTGGGTAATATAAAGTCTGTCTGGAAACAGATTAGGTTTGGTATTTAATAAATACCCTGATCCATCGTTGTGCATAATTCTGCTGCTTTCTTGTAAGCCTCATTGGGCTTTTGAAGGAACATATTTTTTTCCACATACAGATACTTAAAATACCTATATTGAGAAGCACTTCTGTTAGTTATATCTGAAGTAAAATGTACAACAGTGAAAAAAAAATTAAAAGGGTTCTGTAGAATAATGTCATAGAGTTTCATGTCTATTGCTAAGATTTCATGTCAACTTTGTTCAGTCCACAAGTTCAGTGACTTCTTGTAGCCTAAGAGAGGGTCCAATACAACTTGGCTTCTTAGAGAGAAATTGAATACTTTCTTTTTCTTTTTAAATATATTTCTACTGATCTTAAAATTTCCACAGACTCAATTATGCTATCAGAAATAATTTTGTTATTAATTAAAAGGCATAAGAAAATGCTAAAAATAGAGAGGATTCAGTAATAAGCAGTCAGATACAATACATATACTATAATTTTTACAGTGCCTTTTCAGGACAGAACCATGCTTTAAGGATTTTAGTTGGTTAATTAATATTGCATTGGAGAAAATATTCAGCTCTAGTTTTGCAGTCTTAGTTCTCTAGGGATGCTACAGTGATCTTTTGTGTCAATACAAACCTTTCCTCCTTTCTCCTTTTAAAGCTTTAATTCCAGTGATATTCCCATGGATATCCTGATGTTATTGTAATGGACAGGTAATTTTGTTTCAAATAATATTTGGCCTGTAATGAGTAACCAATACACATTTTATTCTTAAACCATTATAGCTAATATTTTAGGAAACTCCTAGGACTAGGTTTTAATTTGTATATCTAATCAAAGCAGTTTTGATGGCAGGTGCGTTTCTGAATGTCAAACACAGAGATTCTCTACAGATGTAAAAGGGGCTGTTTTAATATGTTCTTTTATCCATGGTCACATAGCTGAGTTCTAAAGAGTCTGCAAATCTCTCCCTAGGCATAAAACTACCTGGCTTGCTAGACAAGCATTTTAAGCAATTATACACTGAATTCAATGATTTGTACTCACAACTAGATGCATAAAATGAAGTCACAAAGTTGATTGGAGGCACAAATTAGAAGTCAGTTGTAAAGGATGGGTAATAAATGTTTTTTCTAAAATAAATTGCAAATTTCCTTTCAAAATTTAAACCTCTCATAAATGTGTTACAAAATGAAAGAAACAATTGCAGATATATTTAGAAGTGCAGTAAATATAGTGAGAGGGAAATAGCTGCTGTTGGGATGAGGAATATAGTATCGAATTTAAAGATAACTTCACGTATACTTCAACAGGCCTGGTTTTCTTTCAGAGTACACGATATAGAGCTAACGGTGCTAAGTTCTCATTTGATTTAAATTTGAGCAAATGGCTCATATCAAGTGCACATAGTTGCAATAGATAAAGCTCAAGCCCAATGCTTTTTTAACTATTTAGCTCTATTCTTCTACAAAGAGAATAAAAAGAATGGAGAGCTATATCAACACAATTAATGTTTTCATTTGAGAAGTGTAAGGAATTACCGGCATTAAGATGACACTGAAATCAGCTGTGAGAAGACTGGGCTGACAACATAACATACACACATCAGCTGGTTAAAAAGAAAGAAGGGTAGAGATAACTGATTTCTCCCATTTGAGAAGTTCTCTGATTATAACGTATTCTAGATTTTGAAAGCTGTTAATGGGCAGAGACAATGGTTATTCAGGGAGAGATCAAGATATTAAGTAGAGAGTTGGTCCATTGTCAGTTCCAGTGAAAATATTTGGAACAATTTTGCACTGTCTGGTGGCACAATCTGGCTAGGAACAACAGCACGGGACAGTACTACTTAGTAAAGTTATGGAATTGTATTACAAATACTGCTGAGTGAAGAAGCCTTCCTTTGTTTCTAAGAGCTTTTGTTTGCCCTACCCATCTACAGTTACAGGTGGTTTGGAAACCAAGGAGACCAGTAGCCTCTCACTTCGGCAAGACAAGATTCTGTATCTAAAGGGTTTTCTTCTTGCTCATTATTCTGATTTGTGGATCAAATCATACTTGATCATCAGATAGAAATCCATTTGAGAACTGATGCAATATGCCATAAATATGTTTTTTCTCACACTTTGAAGAAAGGATGTAACCGAGCCAGATGTTCATTCAAAGTCATGCTCCCAAAATGTATAATATAGTTAAGAATATCTTTTAGAAACAATTGGTATATTCAAATCCAATTTATGCACACCTTAGATCTCTAAGTGCATAATCATGCACAAAATTAGATGGGAATATATAATATCAGCAAGTTTCAATTTGCCACATTTGGATGTTGTATACTCAGGTTCATATTGTATTCTTTTTAGCCTATGTTCTCAGCCAATTGTCAGTGATTGAAAGTGGTTGGTACAGGTTTTTTTTAAGAGAAAAAATATTGAGGAAAAAAAGGCATAGAAAAGAGATAAAATTAATAATGTCTAAAAAACTGAAACAGCAAACACCTTTTTTAAAAACTGTTATCACAGCAAATATATATAAACCAAAGCTGAAATTATCTCTCTCACTTTACATATATAATGGGGAGTAAATGTCAGGAAAGGAGTAGCATGAGTAACACTGACACAAGAACAGATGACTATAGGAAGTTCATTAACATTTCAGATTGAAAATTAAGCATTCAGTAAATTATGTTCATAAAATCACAGAATCATTTAAGTTGGAAGACACCTCCAGAGGTCATCTAGTCCAACGCCTTGCTCAAAGAGGTCCCGTTAAAGCAAGTTTTTCATGGCTATGTACAGTCAGGTTTTGAATAGCCCCAAGGCTCAAAACTCCACAGCCTTTCTTGGCAACCTGGTCTGATCCTTGGTCATACTCATGCTCTGGAAAAGCCATCAAATGTGAGTGATTGTTGGGCAATTAAGGGTGACAATTAGCATACTTAGTCTCAAGAGAGCATTGATATATTTGTAAACAGGACTAAATGTCCATGGATTAATGTTCAGAATTTTCCACCTGACCCTGCATCCTATATAACTATAAAAAAGGCCCTCTAAAAGTTCTGTTCATGAAGATGTTAATGATATACTCCAAATACAGGCAATAATGACATGCTGTCTTTGAGATCAAAAGAATTACTGACTTCAGTAAGCCTACGGATGCTCATTTCTGAAAACTTATAGATGAAGGAGAATGTACTAGATGGATAGAGAAAAATAAATGAAGTACAGATTTCCAGAAAATAAAAGATTGATACTGACAACTATGATGCCATAAATATTATTTGAATGCCTTGTAAAGCAATGAAATAAATATTCCATCATTAATAGCTGGGATAAGAGAGCCATGAACAGTAGGCAGTGAGGCTTTAGAAGAGCTGTATCTCATCAGTCAAACTTCATTACTTGTTTTGATGCAATTACAAAATTAATGGGCAATGGGAATGAACTAGATCATATATATTTGGATTCTAGTGAAGCATTTGATATGGCATCTTAGGAATTTTCAGTTTTAAAATTTTATTCAGTACTGCCTTCAATAAGATCATGACCATGCAGGCTGTAAACTGCCTAAATGAGTACAAAAAATAGAAATAATAAACAGCAACATATTAAGAGGAGGAATCAAAAAGAGTTGGCATTTGTTAGAAAGAGTTGGCAAGAATTAGATTTGTTTAATGTCTATATTAGTAAGCTGAAAGAAAAAGTAAAGAGCGCACTAATGAAATCTGAAGATAGGATTAAATAGGAAGGAGTGTGCACATCATTAAAGAAAGATGAAGTGGAATTTGAGAAATTACAGATGTAATAAAACTGAAAAATGCTATTCATCTTAGAAATATGAAAGCCTGTTCACCTTGAGGAAATAATCTGAATCACTGATATGTGGGAAGATACTGGTATTTGTAAGTCACAAGAAAGCAGATAAATTCAGAAGATTCCACGATGTATTACCATTGGTACATATAAAAGTGATTTTATGGGACAATAACAACAGTTTCTCCATATGAGCACAAAACCAAGTTTCAATTCAGGTGATGGAACTAGTCTGGAAGAAATATTGTCAAACTAGATGCATTAAGAGGAAGGGGTAAGTAAGGAGGCTGAGAGGAATGATGTGCAACCAGTGACTAAAATGGGACAGAGTTCAGCTGGTTTACTGAAAAGTCTTAAAATGAAAAGATGGTAGAACATACTTAGGACAGACTTGCCACATGGTATATATTTTCCAGTGATGAGAGCATCCCTTGAATGGACATTGGATCCCTTGATTGGACATTGCCTAAGACATTTTCTGGTTATAGGGACTGTTCTTTTATTGTTCTTAGAAAACACAGGGTCTCAAAAAGGCAGATTCAGGAAGAGTAGTTACGAATCAATTGTGAATCTTGTGCTTTAATCAATGAAAGTATCTACCATCAGCAAGGGGAGTAAAGTAAAAGAGAAATATCATCTATGCTATTAAGCAATGCAAGAAATTTTTAAAAAAATTAAAAAATTCCTAGTCCCTAGGAAAAGTTATTTCTAAAAAGTCACCTCAGAATCTTAACTTTGTGTCTCTTCCTCCTCTTTTCAAGAGTCTGTAAATACCCACTCGTTTCAGGCTGCCTGCTAGCTGAGCTCTCACACTGTCTGTACCACCTTAGAAGTCTTAGCTGTGGATGCCCATATGCTGATGGGCGATACGTGATCATCCTTCTCTTCAGAGATTCTCTTTCCACCTTGATTGTTAGGACAAAGCAAACTCACATTTCTGGCAGTTGATGTGCCCCATTCTCATTAAGAAACATAGCATATAATAAGCTGCAAATAAAAATGAAACAAAGTCCATCCATCAAAATGACAAGCCTATTCTCATCTGCATTTTCTACAATTACACTGTGTGACTGACTCAGAAGTATGCATTACCTTCAGCCAGCTACTTAGAATATTCCTTTCCCCTGCAAGTACTAATATTCTGAAATTTAGTCTGTGGGTAATACCAGGAGGGGGCCTTTGGAAACTTCTCCAGTTCACATTTTGGTATCTATAGTAACACTCAAAATCTTGTTACAGGCAAAAGGAACAAACATATGTGGAGCTAAGGGGGTTTTGTTAGTCTAATTGAAATCTTAACAGGCTAATCAAAAGACAAGCATCTATTGTTAGTTCAGTTACAACGCTACCAACAATCACTAAACCAAATTAATACAGAAAAGCTTCATTAATAATAAAGGCAAAATTGTTAGACAAAAGTTTCCACTATCTGCCCCTTTTCTCTGTTACTGCACTCCCGTTTCCTGTGGGTCCTAAGCTGATGGTTTCTATCTTCCTCAAGCAGAAAGGGGGGATGGGTTATGGTGAGACATTGGTGTCCTGGGGCATCAACAGGAAAAGTGCAATGTTCAGGGTGGGGGCTGCTGCCTCCTTGGTGTTGAGTACACTTGGTTTTATTTTTAAATGTGTTATAACACAGTCATCTGCCATGCCCTTTCTTTTCTTTGGTTCTCGATCAATCAGTTTTCTGTTAGCTCCACAGTTGATTTTACTTGATTTACAAGGTCACAAGCATGTAGTGACCGCTGATTGACTGTGATTTGTTGTGATTGTGATTTGCGGTTGTATCAACTGCAGTTTGTGCTTCTAATGTGGCACCTCTGGCATTATCCTGTGCCTGCACTCTCCCACATTGCATTTTATTCTGCAACAAGAAAGTTCAGTTCTCACACAGAATAACTACATTTTTTTACTAAACTGAAGCTAAACTAAAACGCATTTAGGCTGCTATATAACTGCTGTCACAACTGAAACAAATCAGTGCAGGGAGACAAGTCCTGAGTCCCCATGCTGTCAGGTCAACACAAACCTAGTGGCCTTTACTAGTAATGGCATATTTACTGAAAAATATCACTGACACAGAAGATTATGCCTTCCATACTTCAGCCTAAAACACTGCAGCCAGGGTTACCAGGCAGATACTGCTTGTTTGCTCTGCCTGACAAATAAATGGCAGCACTTCTTGGAGAGCTTTCATAGTTTTGCATAAGATGCAGTAACTGATATTATGCTGTCACTAAGTTCCATAAATATATCTGCTTTATAAAAAAACCCTGCTATATAAAAGTGCTTTATAAACTCTGCATCATAAAGAACAGTAAGCTGCCACTTTATTAAGGAAGAGACACTAAAGGTGAAAGAAAAATTGAAACATTACTGAACTGTGAGTGTAGAGATGTTTCTATCCATCTTACGCAGTCAGTCTAATGCTAGTATCTAAAAGGAAAACAACTTTCATGAACTCTGAAGACAACCATGTTTTCTCATCTGATACTCCTAAGTATGATTTAGGATCTGATACTTCATATGACCTGGCTCTTCACCTCTTTCTTTCAGTCATATGTACTATCTAGTGGACAAGATGATTCTCAAAATACAAATGTTGAGTTTCAAAAATGAGAAAGGAAGATGTATATTTATATACCATCTTGTTCTTGTCCATCATACATTAGCTATGGTTTAATTGACAGCTCCACCATGGTCAAAAGGATTATTTCAAGAACGTATTTATGTGTGGGGGTTTTTTTAACGCTATTCATCTCATGTTAAGGTATATTCAAAGAAATTCATATTCATCTTCCTTGTTGGTCTTGTAGTTATGGAAATGCAGTTGCAAGTGGCAATAGCTAGGAATCATTTAATGTATGTGTGCAAGTAGTCGTCATCTTTTCAGAAGTGGGCTTTAGGATAATAAACAGATATCGTTCCCTGTAAATTTTAAATAAAGAAAAATATTCTGTTTTTAATTTTATGTTAAAAAAAAAATTAAAACTTTTTTTTAAAGATAAGTTTTTTCCTTGACACATTTATATGACTGAGGGAAGCCCACTGGTGAAAATTGTTAAAGTGGACAGATTGCAACCCAAAATACAAATGTTAAAAATAAAAATAAAACAAATAAAACAAATACCTAAATACCTAAATACCTTGTTGTAATGAAAGACCCCTAAGAATCTTCATTTCTTCCAAATATGCACTAATATTTCTTCCTCCAAGCCAATCATGCTGTGCCTAGCAGCCCTTTTTCTCGCTATAAGTGGTTGAGTTATATGAGAAGCCAACATCACTGCAGCTCAGTTAGATCCTTATCTTGTGGGACCTACTCAGTCAAAATTCAGTGGAACTGAATCAGTCTTTTGATTAATAGACTCACCATAAATGGAAAGCCCATATTGCCTCTTTCACTTCCTTAGAACACTGCTAGGAGTGTTCTCCTAGGAGAATGTTGTAAAATGTTGGAAAATTACTTTTCTTTCTTGCTTAATGCTTCCAGCTATCAGATACTGGAGTGTAATAATGAAGCATCCAACAGAGCACTGGACTTTTTGAGCATCTCAATATGATTGAAAGAAGTGAAGTTATTGATCATAAAAAAGTAAAATCTTGCACACAAGGAGGAAAAAAGGCGGTTAGTTTATTTTTAATCCGTATCAGTAAAAGAAAAAAACGGAATCGTTTGTCTCTCCATTTCAAGAGAGTGTCTTCCAAAACTGTTGAAACCACTGAGGAAACATAAAAAAAAATATGATTTTCTTTCTTGTCATAAACATTTTCAGTGGTGCTGGAGAGAATGACATAAATTTAATACCTTTCTCCCGAAGCTGTTTGAAGACATTGTATTTCTTTTGCTTCTGAACTGTTGTTCTGAAAATACTTTGAAGGTGATGGAGAGCACGCAACCACCTTCAGGATGAATTTGTTGCTTTCACTGATGAGAAGGGTGGAATATTATACGTAACATGCTTTAGATAAATAACAATTGGTATAACACACAGTTTAGAATAGACTGTATAGTCTGAAAACCAAGTGAAAGTGAAACCAAGACTTGCAAAAAAATGATTCTGCATATTTTTGCATTATGCGCTCTTGAATTGAAAGTAATTCATTGAGCCTCTCCCCTTCCTGAGTGTTCTAGCCTTTATTTGAGAGCCACCACCATCATTGCCCTTACCCTTGTACAATCATCAGATAAACCACGATATCAAAATAACATATTACAATTTTCTTCTATGGCATGCGTCAGCGTTCAAAATATAAGCTGATAGAGAATCAAGCCTGAGATCACAACAATGCAATGTTTTTCACTGTTGTACAAAAATATGCTTTCAAACCATAGTATATTTGTGTGTGCGTGCTTGTGTATAAATAAGGTGAACAAATATTATCGTACTTGTGGCAGACAATTCGGTCCTCAGAAACAGGGAGCAAAAAAATTCAGAGAAGTTGGTAAGTAAATCTTTGAAGAACATCAGTGAACAAGCTGTATTCCAATGTAACAGTCTCAGGGTCATTAAAGAAGAAGAAAATCCTACAGCATGTGGGGTTAATGATAATATAGTCCTATAGAAGGGCTCCCATGGAGGATCCTTAGATTAAGGAAGGCCTGTATATTCTTGCACTTTCCATACGCCATACGGATTAGAACAGATAGGCTGTAAAATTAGGTTATCAGATTATCTATATCAGTGACATAGACAGTTGGTTTGAGTTTCAGTGAGGACAATGTGGCTGACTTCTGGACTAAATGACTATGTGCTGAAGCATCCAAAGCATTTAGACATGATCTTCACAAGAAACTAATCACTGTAGTGTGTATGATGTGTATGGGTATTGGACATAAAAAAAAAAAGAGTAAAAGACCCAAAAGTAAAATGTTAACCAAATGTAGGCTGAAGGTCAGAATTTCCTTTGTAACAAAGTTTGAAATTCAGTTCGTTCACATGATGTAGGAAACCATATGGGGAATAATCCACATTTCCTGTAGGAAGATTAAGGAACTGTGAAAACATTTAGACTGACCCCATCCAAAAGACATGGGCTTCAGAAATCTGAATAGGTTAGCCTACTTAAACTTCGAATTCAAACATTATAGGGAAGGCTAAAATGTATGGGAAATTGCCAGATATAGAAGAGCATATATTTAATAATGACATATGCCTGAAAAGTAAAGTTAAACTTTTCTATCCTAGAAAAAAAAGAATAGCAGTGAAGAACTACACAAACAAATGTAATCCCAATGAAGAAAATAAAATTAAATATGTAGTAAAACAATAGCAGAGGTATCAGCGATTATATATATGTTGAAACTCTAAAAAGTAAGTTGCAAGAATTGAATTGCAAGTTTCTGTATAATAAATATGTCAAAAAATTGATGAGCGAATGGTAATTAGTGAGGTAATGTAATAGCGGTGTTCACTATACTTTAAAATGCAGCACAGAATGAGTTAAGTTTGCTGTATCGAACAGTAGCATAGAATCTCATGTTGTCATGTTGTCAGTTAACCAAACAAGATGGTGGCAGTAGCTCTGGAGCACTGTGAATAACTAGGAATAGTGCAAAGGCAGAAAACATAATGGTAATGAAAGATGAGGAGGCACTTAATGAAAATATCAGGTAAGAGGTTTAAAATAAACAAAGCACTTTTTCACTTAGTGTGTAATTAAATTGTGGAGCTGAATGTGCTGGATGTTCTGGAAGCCAAAAATCTAAATGGATTCCAAAACCTCTTAGGCATGTTCACTGATGGCAGGTCTATAAATGCTATTAAGTATAGTGGTCCAAATGCCACCTCCAGATCAGAAGTCCCTAAGTCCCTTATGCCTCAAAGGATATCCAGAGATCTATCACTGGAGGCTTGCCTTGTTCCTGTGCTCTTTCCCCATCAGCGGCAACGCTGAGCCAAATGAGGCATTTTTCTGCTCCGCTGTGGTAGTGTTATGTTCTTACAAGTGTTGTATAAGATTCCTTCCGGAGTGACTCCTATCTGCAGTATTTGATCTTTCTTCTTTATTTTCAAAATTACTTTGTCTTAATAAAAAACAAACAAACAAACAAACAAAAAAGTAGACCCTAGTGGGGGGTTTCCCACTATGGTAACAGTCACAGAGAATGTGTTCTTATTTCATCCTAATGATGTGAAAGTATTGGTAAAAAAGCAATTCTTTGATCATTTAGTTATTGAGGGAGTGGTAGTTTGATTTGGAGGGAGGGAAGGTGGTCTGCAAATTGTTTAACCATTTTACCATGGGCACAACCAGTCTAGCAAATGCCTGTTATATTCACGCTGATAGCCAGTGAGGCAGATAAGGGTTGTTAGGGGTCCTCTGTAGTTTTTCCAGATTCAAAATATGAATGAGCCAGCAAGAAAAAAACTATCAAGCAGAAAAGATACTTTTTTAACCCTGATGAAATATATACCCTAGTTGTAGTTTCAGAGCTCGGTTCACTGATGTGCTCTGGCTGTGTTGCATTGTCTCAGCACTGGAGAACATCTGTAAGCCCAGCTGCATTGTACAGTCAGATCTGTGCAAAGCAGGTGGAGTGAATCTCATCTGGTTTGCCCTGAGTAGAGCACATTTGCATTTTTAAATTGCTCAAGAGCAACTTCAGCTCTGTGAATGGCAATACTGCATTTGGCTCCAGACCACTGCAGTACAGCAGTACACTTACTTCCATGTATCAGATCCGAGCAAAGTTGCTGGCTTTATGCTCAGGGATGCATGGAAACCACTCTGTTCTCTAAAGGCATCAAGTGACCTCAAGAAGAGATTGCTCTAAATTTTATCCTCTTAAAATCAGTAACAGCAACTGCACTCCTGCTATCCAGTCCAATGCATCCAATGCTTTTCGGGATGCGACACATCTTGGAGTTGCCTCCACAATGGAGAGCATGGTATCAAATAGCCTAAGAAATGCTGAACTAGCTTGTCTGCTTACATGAGGGTGATTATTATATGGGAAAGTAACTCTCATGCACAATGATGTGGGCAAGTAGGAGTCTACATTCCACTCTGTTAAATTTGTCAGCACAGTTATATTAGATGTACACATCATTGGAGTTGCTTCAGCTGTAAATGTTTTTTGACAGAGAATATGGTCAATTCCCTTGAAATCAGATTAGATTTGGCTGATACTGGTTTAAATTGTTCCAAACTTACTGAAGGCTAAAATAAAATCAAGATAACTCATGCTGAAGTCTGTCAATCTTAAAAATACACCATCCAGTAAGAATTTATCAAAGCAAATATCAATTGAGGATCTGATACAGTATCTATGTAAAGCCTTTTTGGTAACTAGACGAATACAAAAAAAAAAAAAAAAAAAAAAAAAAAAAAAAAAAAAAAAAGAAGCAGTAACAAATGTAACCATTTGTTGCTGCAGAACTGTTTATTTATAGCATATTTCAGCAAAAGGATTGCCTTGGTGTCCCAAGTACAAGGGAGCAGGCAGAATGCCTCCTGCAACACTGTTGCTTTGCTGTGCTCTCCCTCAAACCTCCTCATGTGTGTTTCTAACTATTAGAACAGGGGCCTAATCAGTAACTCCGGTAGAAGGAGACGACAAAGATCGTCAGTTCGCACAGGAGCAGGAGAATTGTTTCAGACTTATGATTTCTGTTAACTGTTTCTACTCTAGCCCTGAATAGGAACAGCAGAGAGATCAAATATATAGTTTTATTTATATCCATTATCTGTCTGTTTTGTTTGTGTCACAGTGTGCTTATAACTAGTAAATTAAGTGCAGTTCCAAATGTAAGAGAGCTACAGTAAACTTGTTCCGAGCACAGAAGAAAAAACAATCTGAATGCAAGAAAATTTGGATAAATACTGCTGTGATATCTATAACTAAAGACAGGTTATGTTCATATTTTTGCAGTCCAGCCAGATTTCTGTTACAAAACGCCAGAAAATGGAAGGACGAAATACAGCTTGTGTGAATTTGTCATTAAAAGTTTGTCTCTTTGGATATGGGTGTCTTTAGACTGTGCTATTTCGCCATGGACATAAAATGAAATAACTTGCTCTTTTTGCCTTTGTGTGAAGAAAACCTTTTTCTCCTGTAGAGTGTATATCACTGTCAGAACCGTGGATTCTGCTGCACTGGGTCTGAATTCTGCAGATTCCCAGAGCTTAAGAGCCACTTTGTCAATGGATTAAATTGCAGCTAGTCACAGTGGAATGATATCCGATTACAGCTTTCTGATAAATGCATCGTAATGTTACACAGACATATTGCAAAACTACCATGTATCAGTGCTAGTTTCACTCAGAAGTGTGGAATTGCAATGTCAAGATACCAGTCCATGATTATTTTGTTACATTGGTACACACAGTCTTTCTTGTGGAGGGAAAAGGTTCACAAATCTCTCCGCAGTTAAAAAAAAAAAAAAAAAAAGAACAAACTCCACAAACTGCACTAACCATGGAGTACCATGAAGGAATGCATGCTACTGCAAAGTGACAAGTACCTTTGCATTTAAAATAACCACACTTCCTGGGTGATCTCATAAAAGCCAGCAGTCTGCTGCCCGAAAGCTTTACATCTCAGTTATACAATGGTGAATCAAATTAGGACCATGAATACATTTTGCAGATGGAGAAGGGAGAAGAGCTAGTTATGGAAATGGAAAAGGCAAAATGATGAGTTTGGAAATATAAAGAACTCTTACTAAACCAGATTAATGGAATGGAAGTGGGAGGGGAGACCTTATCGCTCTCTATGACTACCTGAAAAGAGGTTGTAGTGAGGTGGGGGTCGGTCTCTTCTCCCAAGTAACAGGCAATAGGACAAGAGGAAATGGCCTCCAGTTGTGCCAGGGCAGGTTCAGATTGGATATTAGGAAAATTTTTTCACTGAAGGGGTTGTCAAGCATCAGAACAGGCTGCCCAGGGAAGGGGTTGAGTTGCCACTGTTTAAATACCTGGAGGTATTTAAAAGACACGTAGACATAGTGCTGAGGGACACAGTTTAGTGGTAACTTGGCAATGCTAGGTTAGTGGTTGGACTCGATGATCTTAAAGGGCTCTTCTAACCAAAATGATTCTATGATTCTATGATTCCAAGATGAGCTCAGTGTCAGTAGTGGTATAGCTCTGTTCCATAGCGATAATTAAAGTTTCACCCAAGAATAGACTGTAAGACTCCGCCCTTTAACATGGGAAATTACATACCTCCCAACGTCCAGGTAAAAGTGCCTGTGAAACATCCCTGTTCTCTCTGTCACTGACTGCTGATGTATTTCGCTTCACCCTGAGGGGCAAAGAGGTTTTGCTTTATAATTCCCTTTCAGAAAAATAAGGTACTCTGCTGGGAAGTAGGGCATGTGAATTCATATTCCTCCAGAAATACGGAGAAATGGGACCCAAGGCCTTCTGTATCCTATGGGAGTGCTTTGACCCAGGGGATAGAAACAAAGGGAACCGCATTTCTTTGACTATCATTTTTCTGAATTTTCCCCAAACTACTTTTTCCAGATAGATCTATTCAGTAAATTCAACCTGCCTTTGCAAATAGTTTCAGGATATTTTTACTGACTTTACAGCATAAAAAGAAAAGAAAAAAATGTTCATACTAATCTAAATGCATATCTCCAAGCATCATTAATCTCAACCTACCTCTCTGCTTGTTTGACAAAACTGTGCAGATAGCACAGTAATGGCCACATGAGAAAAGTCTACTTGAAGTTAATAGAATGTTTGTATAGTGTTTGGTGTTCTAAGACTTTTACTTTAATAGATGTAATTTTGGTCAGCTTACTAATGGGAAAATATGCTCAAGATGGAGATGATCCAGAAAACCTCAATATAGTTAATACAAAGATAGAGGGAGTAATATGAAAATGGTGAACATTTTAATGTTTTCCAAACAGTCTTAAGTTCAGTATATTTTCCTTTTGATCAGCTGTTCCTCAGTCACAACCCTGTTTATATAAATTACTGTGCTTCTTTAGTAAGGACCTAGTATACATTGGAGACCATATATAGTTATTCTACTGAATCTATCCTTAGCAAGAGTTTGGATTGTCTTTTATTATATTTCTTTCAAATCACTTAGATTTGCCCAGAATCATTCAGTTTCCTGTGACCATTTTTCTGCTGCTAGCGCTGAGCTAGTCCAATGACTCCATCACCTCTAAGGTATCGATCTGTCTGACATCTGATTCAACCTTTTCATAGTTACCTGGAGTGCTCCAAAGATAGATCAGAAAGATTCATTACCTACTTCTCCATCACAAAATGTCTGGAAGAATAACACTCTTCCCCAGTCAACAGGCAAGTTAATTTTTGGAGATTAGGGTTGGGGTTTTTTTTATTATAAAAAAAAAAAAAGCATTCACTTGAATAGCAGTATGGTAGCAAAATACTTACAAAAATGAATGATGTAAATGGAACTCTCCATGATGGGGCCATGGCTCAATAGGGTATCCTGTGTACTTCTTCTCTAGCTAAGTTAGATGCTTAAAATGAAGTTGAATCACCTTTGAACAAAAGCTGACAGAGTCTTAATGCAAAAAAAAAAAAAAATATTGTACACAACAAAAGAATGTATTTTTTTTAAAATTAGCTCTCATTTTTATGAGTACTGAACTGTTTGTACATATTTCAACACACGGATTCATTACTCCAATGTGTGTAAGTGAGTATTTATAGACACAAATGGAAAGGTTACTGATGACTGCTGTGGAATTTTGCTCTGATCTTCAGTGGACTTGTGTTATAATACACTTGTAAATTCAATTTACAACAACTTTGAGAGAGGCAGAATTTGTGCTTGCGCTGCAGAAGGTTAACTTACAAGAATTCTTGAAAATCCAGATGGTATATCTGCATTAAAAATGAGGAAAATTAAATTACTCTGAGTCTCTTCCTTCAGAATCATATTTAGGTCACCTGGAAATACTAGACTAGTTCCAAAGGGGCAGGAGCACAAAAGAAGTCATAACCAGCATCTGTAAATCTTCAAATGGGTCTCTAGATGAATTTAAACAGCCAAGTGAAATACAAGTTTCAGGTAACTCAAAAGCCAACAGAACTGGAATTTGTGAAGGTGTAAATACCTAATTCCTTGTAGGGATTATCTGGTGGACAAGGATTTGATTCTGGTGTACAAATGTGTCTACGACTTACTTCAGAGGGGTCAGGCATACGTTATGTCTTCATAGCCAAACTCTCCATGCACTTTTAAAATTAACTGAAATTATGCTCTGTCATTGACAAAACTGTACCTACATTTTTTTACTACTTCTAATGTATTGCTACAAGATTCGTAATATATGTGTTGGTCTTCTTAAAAAGATCTTAACCATCTTAACCATACATAAATTATATGCATTATAAAGAAAATAAGGGTGTTTTTATGTGGGAGTCGAGGAGAAACTACTCAGGGGGAAAAGTTGAGTCATCAGTATTTAGGTCAATAGAAATACAAGCACAGCTCATGATGTCAGGCAGACAGGAGGAAAGGAGGAGAGGGGGTGGGTGAGGCTGAAGGCAGACAAGACAATAGGCTGGACTGGCTCCAGACACAGCACGGAAATCACCAAGCGTAACACTGACAAGATGCAGTGTAATGTGTGCTGATGTGCTAGAGGCAAGACTGAGCACCTGTCTCTGTGGGAAAAGTGTCTTACACTGTAATTAACCAGGAAGTGGTCAGGAAAGAAAAGTATTCAAAGAAGGGCTGAACTTCTGTGGAAAAACAGACTCTGCTAGCTAGTCATCTAAATTAACATTCTGTGAGCAAATTTAAAACTGTATCAATTTAATTACTTTAAGGTGTTGACCCAGAGAGGCAATATTTTGTGTCTCTCTTATACTGTAAGATTTTGGAAGTAGGACTACTTTTCTTCCTCAAGCACCAAGAGATTCTTTGGTAATATATTCAAGAGGTGCTCAAAGTATATGACAGAGACTTTCCTTCTTAGTATACGTAGGTCATACAAAGGGTCATAGATGGGGGACACATAAGTCTGAAATGAAAATGACTCAAAGTAAATGAAAAGACATTTCCAGATCGGTGGGACAGAAGTAAAAGCTTGACCACCTACTCAGAGATGAGATATGCAGAAGGGAGAGACCTGGAAAAGAAGTGTTAATCAAATGAATGGGAGAGAGAGAGAAAAGCAAGTTCACAGTTAGCCATTGTAGTTAGAAACTAGAGTTAGGAAAGGGAATAAAACCAGAATATGGTTATGAATTTTGGCCTGATCCTGCAGCCTTTGCCATTTGGAAAATGTGTAATAACATGCATAATAAGGGAAGTGTAATGTTTTTTAAAAGTGTAACTTTGCTAGTGAACTGTAGTTTCTGAAAGGTGCAAAATGAGTAGTTTATTATATCTATCATGTCCTTCATTAATATACTCCAGTCCTTTTCTGAATCCATTTCCCCCAGCATCATGAAAATGAGGGCAGCATTACCATTCCGGTTTTGGCCTTCTCTTGAGCCTTCTTGAGCATCTCAGGAATTCACTGTTGAATGCAGTGAATATTTGTACGCTACATGTTATTCCTGTCTCTGCTTCCTCTGAAGCCTGTACTTTTGCAGGTGATACTGATAGATTGCAATGAGAGAGGGGGAAACTGGAAGCAGAGTTGCTGAGCAAAGAGGTCAGTTGGCTGGGAATGCGCTTTATATTCCCAGCAATACTGAATGACCCTGGGAAAATCACTTCTCTTTTCTGTAGAAAATCTTTCCCATCTCTGACATAAAATAATGTTGACCTCACTTGCAAAATTCTTTTGAGATAAACTGTTGTGCAACTGTGTGTTATTTTCCCTCGTTTTTAGTGACTCCAGTGATGTGTTGATGACCAGTTTGGCTTAAGCTCTCAATTCATTTCAATAGCAACTTATTTAATTAGCTACAAACTAACTCCACTCAGTGATCAATTCCTTCAGGTCAATTTTGTCTGTGGCCCACTTTTCCTGCTTTGTCTCTGTTACTTTTTCCAAATCTTTCTCTCACCATCTGTAATGGGAAAAGAAACCTCGTTGAAAGAGGTGTAAAGTCTGTGTGACCCGAATGAATGTGATATTCAGAACTATGCGACAAAAAAGAGGAGAGCTTTCAAAATTTTCATAATCGATGAGGCAAAGAAAACAGGAACTCCAAAGAAACTGCTGAAAGAACAGTTAGGTGGGGCTCAAAAGAGATGAAAAAGCTGTAGATATTGACCTTCTTCTTGAGATACTCAAGAATGATCAATAATATTGAGAGCTACACAGAGATCACACACAGTGGAAGGGAAAAAAAACGCACAGAAAACTATAATCAGAATCACGTGGTACATCATAAAGAACCTGTAAAATAAATGTTCAGAGTAAACTGAGGACTGAAACTGAGGCTTAACAATCATCAAGGAATCTGTGCTGCAAAAGCTAGTCAGGGAAGAGGGAAGATAAGATCACTGGTTTTACACAAAAAGAGGTTAGAGACCATGAGATCAAACACGTATGATTTCCCAAACTAGGGAAATAGTGGTAGTTCTATATAGAGGGGAAAAGCTCAAGTGGAAGTTAAATGATTAATTAATAATGAATTACATAGTTTCATGTGGCAAGATAATAACATACAAAATAGAAAACATAATCATGCTGATTGATTGAAAGATGGTGTTTTCCAAACAAAACTAACCCAGAACTAGTTCCAGCAGATGCAGGGCAGGATCAGAGTTGTCACTTTGCCACTGAAGCTCAATCAGATCTTAGACTACAGTATTGGGACTATTTCATCTTTCTGTTTCCACCAGGAGCTGTCTTTGATCCATGATCACGTCACTGACTTAGCGTTGCTCAGACATGTATAGATTTTTTTCTCATGCCTTCTATTATCAGTGGGGACCAGGACCACTATATTTTGCTTCTGTCACAACAGTGAAGTAAAAAGTGCTTTTGTTTATACACATGTATGCATAAATGTGCAGGTAAAATTAAACACAGATACATTTCCTCAGATGAGAAAAAAATCACTGACTAGGCTGATCTATTGAACTGATTTTATATATAATACAAATAATGATAAATGAGCAAACTTATAAATCAGGAAAAGCTAAGCTATCAGCTGTATTCACAGATAACAGGGTTTTTTTGTAGTTGTATCTAAAAAGTTTATACGCTCTTTTTTAAAATGTGTTGCTTGTCTCAAATCAGTTCAGTGTGTCTTCAGTTTCGCAGAGAAGAAACTCTTTGACTTGCTTATATTTTTAAGATTGAAGGTCTTCCATAAAAGAAAGTGTAGCACTTCAGTGCCTTAGGATCGCTCTACACCATACTCACTGATTTGAAATTATTGCAGCACTTTACTTTTTTGTTCTAAGTGTCTGTCTTTGTAAATGTTAGGGGTTCTGGGCTTGCAAACTAGAAAATAATTTAAAATTATTGGTATGCTTCACATTTTTAGGAGACCTTCATTCTTCCAAATTAGAGCTCCAATTTGTGAAGCGCACCAATAACTTTAAATTGCTGTGTACTCTAGATCCAAACCCTAATCTTTCCAAAGTGAAGATCCTATAAAACTGTTGAAGCCCTTTAATAATTCTGAATTAGATGACAGATACTAGAATTTCAATTTAGTTCTATTTTAAATACTTAATAAATAAAAAAAAAAACTAACCTGAACCAACCATGTAAATATAAACACACATCATGTCTTCAGTTTTTGATGTTAGCTCTTGAACTTTTAGCAGTATCGTGATAAAAACCTTCTGTTTAATTATTGTGAATGACTAAGTATTGTTCGGAAAAGCTGAGCTTTGCTCTGAAGTCTTTAGTAACTTTTTGAAAGGGACACTGTTCTTCATTTTGTATCGCACACCAAATATGTATAGACCTTGGACTACTTGCGGTTTATTAAGCTTTTCAATATATGGGCCACAAAAAAACAGCTGTAGCTATCATTGATAGAACTGGCTGATGATCTGCTCTGCTTAGCTGGGGAAGCCAGAGGCAGCAGCTGATCAGCATTTGGAGAGCCAGCTGTTTCCCCAATTCTTCCTTTGATCTTGTACATCAGCAGGAACATATTTTGCAGATTTGTTTTCAAGGCTTGACAATGCAAGACCTGGTAGTTTATGTGCATTATTTCTGCTGTCCACCCACAACTTACCCTGAGTTATGAAGGCCTAATATGTAGTGTAACACTATTTATGCATAAAACAAATATAAAGTCAGATAATACAATTTATCTGCTATTCAGATACAATCTGCTGGATGCTCAGCCCAATTATGCATGCTTTTTGTGTAAAACCATTGACCTAAAATTTTCTGGACATTTGCAAACCAGAGATTGGAGAGGCATCCCAACCAAAGCCAAAATTTTATGCATAACACCTCTGTAATTCTATACCAAACCATCTGAATGCTCACAAATGGGAGGGAACAGTAGTGAAATCTGTATCCACACTTTGTTGAATTGATGTATTGGCATCTGAATTGATATATACACACAAAAATATTAAAAAAAATTCACATAAATATGTCAAATTGCCCAAAATTTTATTCAAGTACAAACATATTTCCATATTCACAAAAAAACATGAACAGGTCTGTGAGCTTCTTTAGATTTAAAATTAAGAACAACATATTTTTTCTTTAGCCTGCTAAAGAGTTAGAGGGGAGCTCAGCACTTGACATTGATTTTTTAAACAAGGGCCACATTTACTGGTACATTCTGTCTCGCAGTGCTCCATTGATGCCAATCAACTTAATCAGCTGGCTAAACTCAGTTCATGCCTGCTGTGCATAACTGAAGAGGTACAAACAAGCAAAGCAAAGCATGCCAGTGAAACTGGCTCAATGTGTTACGAATAAAATTAACAAGCATTAGGTTTAACAGCTAAGCAAATAGAATCAAAAGTGAAGAGATATGCAGGTATCCTGGTATTGAATTTTATTTCACCCTGCCTAAAGATGGATTCTTTCTACAAGAAGTACTTGGAACAAAGAGATTATTCATTCTTCTGTTAAATCTTCTTTTACATGAATATATATTCTTCATTACCTTTAAAAAATATGCTAAAATAAACCCCCAATGTTGCTAAAATCTCAGTTCAGAGTTTTAATCTGAATAAGTGATCCAAATGTAGTGAAATATTTTCCTCTTGGAGTATGGGGGGAAGCCCCTTTCTCAGCTGTCTGCCCACCCTTTCAAGCCTATGCTCTAAAGCGGCTCTGAACTGTCTGTCGTTAACTTAAGACTGTAGGTGACCAAAAAATAATGTAAAGACATTTTTTACAATGCCAAAACTGCTACAGGTTTCTGTTATGAATAAATTCAAAGCATATCCATGCATAACCTGAGTGTTTTTAGAGTTTTCATGGAAAGTTTATGGGCTGAGTCTACTAGATGAGAGCAATACATTTACATGTACGTAGTGATGCTTCTTTACACAAAAGGCACCTCCAAAATACTCACAGTTCATCCTGGAAGTGAAGACGACTCTCTCCTTTTGCACCACATCTATAAGTAGATAGGGTTAATTAGTTCCCAGCTTTCTTAGTTCCACCTCTCTTTTCTGGACAGTCCAGCTTCGGTCAATAACCCCGTTACTCATTTCGTCTGCTGGATTTAACCCAAAGTCTTACAGTCAAGGATCATGTTATAGCTGTGGATTTGGCTCAGAGAATCTTCCTGATGAGATCCTGAGCCAGTTGCCATCCTTATCACCTCTGGAAAAGACGGGCAGCATTTGTACTTTTTTAAACTCCCACTTTGCTGACCCACGAGTGTGAGTCCACAGCCCAGCTGTAGGCTGGCGTTCTGCCACCGTCATAGAATTATAGAATCACAGAATACCAGGTTGGAAGGGACCTCAGGGATCATCTGGTCCAACCTTTCTTGGCAAAAGCACGGTCTAGACAAGATGGCCCAGCACCCTGTCCAGCTGAATCTTAAAAGTGCCCAACGTTGAGGAATCCACCACTGCCCTGGGGAGATGATTCCAATGGGTGATTTTTCTCACTGTGAAAAATTTTCCTCTTGTGCCCAGTCAGAATCTCCCCAGGAGTAACTTGTACCCATTATCCCTCGTGTTTTTCATGTGACTCCTTGTAAAAAGGCAGTCTCCACCTTCTTTGTAGCCACCCTTTAAATACTGGAACATGGAGATAAGGCCTCTGCTAAGCCTTCTTTTCTCAAGGCTGAACAAACCCACTTGTCTCAGCCTTGCCTCGTACGGCAGGCTTCCCAGTCCTTTGATCATCTTGGTGACCCTTCTCTGGATCCTCTCCAGCCTGTCCACATCTTTTTGGTATGTCAGGGACCAAAACTGAAGACAGTATTCCAGGTGTGGCCTGATAAGTGCTGAGTAGAGTGGGATAACGACTTCTTTATCTCTGCTGGTGATGTCCTTGTTGATGTAACCCAGCATCCTGTTGGCTTTCTTTGCTGCTGCCGCATACTGTTCACTTCTATTGAGCTTGTTGTCCACCAAGACTCCCAGGTCCCTTTCCAGAGAGCTGCTTCCCAGCTGGGCAGATCCCAGTCTGTGCTGCACTCCTGGATTATGTTTTCCCAGATGCAAGACACTTGTCCTTGCTGAACTTCATAAGGTTCTTGTTAGGCCACTCTTCCAGCCTATCCAGCTCTTCCTGCACATGGCTTTCCCTTCCAAAGTGTCCACTTCCCCACTCAGTTTGGTGTCATCACCAAACTTCATCAGGGTACACTTGATTCCATCATCCAGATCCCTTATGAAGATATTAGCGTTCAGTCCAGTATTGATCCCTGGGGGACCCCACCTGTGACAGGTTGCCAGTTTGAAAAAGACCTATTTACCAGAACCCTCAGTGGCCTGTCAGCCAGTTCCCTACCCACCACATAGACCACTTGCCTAGACTGTAACACATCTGTTGCTCTAGGAGGAGTCTGTGGGGAACCATGTCAAAAGCCTTGGAGAAATCCAGGTAGATAATGTCCACCGCTCGCCCCTTGCCAACCAAGAAGGTTACTGTGTCATAGGAGGAGGTCAGGTTTGTCAAGCACTGTTTGACCTTGGTGAATCCATGCCGGCTTTTCCCAATCACATGCCTCATTTGACTTGTGGTAACCCCCGGGAGGATTCATTCCATAACATTTCCAGTGACTGAAGTAAGTCTGATGCATCCTCCTTTAAGCCCTTCTTGTAGGTGGTGGTGACATTAGCCATCTTGCAGTCTTCTGAGATGTCCCCCGATCTCCACAACTTCTCAAAGATTATGGAGAGCAGCCTCGCAACCATGTCAGCCAGCTCTCTTCACACCCTCAAGCAGATAATGTCAGGGCCCATCAATTTGTAGGAGTCAAGTTCCTGTAATAGTCCACATACCAACTCTTCCTTCACTGGTGGTGGGTCTGTTTACACCAACCTGGATTGTTGTTTCCAAGGCCTGGGACCCAACAGTGCTAGTAAAGACAGAGGTGAAGAAAGTGTTGAGAACCTCTCTGCCTTCTCAGCGTTGTTGGTCACTAACTCACATCTCCTGTTTAACAGCGGTCAATATTTTCCTTCTGTTTCTGCTTGTTGATTATGTACCTGAAGAACCCTTTCTTGCAGTTTTTGACATCTTTGGCCAATTTCAATTCGAGCTGAGATTTTGCTTTACTAACTTCATCTCTGCACACCCTGGCAATGTCCTTGTAGTTCTCAATGGGTATTCATCTGCTTTTCCATCTCCGGTATGCTTCTCTTTTGGTTTTGAGCAGACTCAGAAGCTCACAATTAGGCCAAGGGGGTCTCTTGCTCCACCTACTTCCCTTACCTTTAAAGGGGATAAAGTGTTTTTGTGCTTCCAGGAGAGCATTCTTGAAAAACACCCAGCACTCGCTAGCTCCTTTATCCTCCATGGAAACTTCCCACGGAATCCCTCCCAACTGAGCTCAGTTCTGTTTGAACAGAAAACTCTGCATTCAACACAGAGATTGATGCATTAAGCAATGTGATGTGAGAAATCACATGCAGGCAGTATAGTTATTCCAGGGAATTTTTTTTCCCCTATATTTTCTAGACATCGTTTTCCTTATTCTCAGCTACAAAGAGAAGCATTAAGAAAATGAACAAAAGGAATTGGGAGACCAGCAGGACAAACAAGTACTCACAACAATAAAATTTGCTCTTAAAGCATTCCTATAGAACTTTTGTCTTCAAAAGTTTGAATAAATTCATTTCCTATACATATTTGTAGAGCTTAAAGGCAGTGAATGGCATCATATAACTAGAGAATTTTGGCCTGATTTTGGCTATATTCAGGAGTTTCAGGTCTGAAAGGAAAAGACTGATTTCTCTTAAATGCCTGTGGTTCACAGTTAGTTAGAAAAGAGAAGAATACCTCTGCCATCCTAACAACAAAGAGGAAATCACCTAATATACCTAAAAAACTCTTGTCCAGAAATCCGTAAGGGGAATCTTCTTATATTTTCATAAACTTTATGTGAGAATGCTAGAAACCTGTTACATGAAAAATGCATGTTTTATTTATTCATAGCAGACCATCTGAACACGGTCTTCTTGACCTAACACATGAGATGAGAGCCTATAATCAGCTGACCTCCTTTCATCTAGAACTAAGAGACTACTTTTATGAATTTTCATATATTGCTTTTAGAAATGTTCCACATGTTAAGAAAGAGCAGGCTGGAAATGAAGACTGTGCAAATTTTCTGCAAACTTTCAGTCTGCCTTGAATTCCAGACCCTATTGAAAGAAACATTGATTTTCAAATTTAAGTTAAACTAAAATTTGTGAGGTTTTGGATGGTTTAATTTTTTTATGTGAACTGAGTTTCACCTTACTTTGAGAAAGTCAGCACTGCTTTTTGTCAAAACTAAGTGAGTGTTCATCCAAGAAGCCAATTTCAACACATGAAAGTGATTGCTTTGTGTTTCAGATTCAGATAAAACACAAAACCAGAAAAGATGAACCTGTTTTCAGATTTTACTGCAGGCTTTTCAACTGCGAGCTTCTGAGTCTGCTTCAAAGAGCTCTACTAGAAACCTAGTTGCCTGTTTGAGAGACAATCTTCATTGCATATTCTCTCGGATTATATTTGAGTTTGGCCTTGATGCCATCAGATCCCCTTAATCTAATTATTGTGTAAAGGTCATCCTAAGAACACTGGAAGTCTCCAAGTAATTTTTAAAATGCTCCAAAAATCTCCACCTATACTTACATAAAATTAAAAGATACTCTGAAAAGTGTGCCCAAGTAGTTGTGTAATTTAAAATCCATTTCTCTAGTTCAAAATTGCCAGTGGCTATGCTGACCATTGTTACTGGGTGCATATCATACTGGTTTGGAACTCTAGTGCCTTATGCTTGCCACCAGTTTTTGATGTATAAAAATACACATATGATTTTAGTGCTAGAAGATCAGAAGACTCAGTCCTCACTATTGCAGAATTCTTTATAGTGAGCCGACAATGATAGATTTACAAAAGAATAGTATTTTTTAAAGTTGTCTGTTCCCCTTGAAGTAATGTGTATTTTGGAGGCATTAAATTGTATGAAATTTCTAAACATCCAAACCTTGTCATCAGCTTGGCAAGCAGGCAGCACAGATGTGGCAGAAGGAATATTAAGGGCTAATTTCAAAACATCAATCAGTTTGTCATCCGCATATAAATGAAATTTAGGCCCACATTGACAGATCAGATTATTGAAGAGAAGCAGGTACAGATTAAAAATCAGGCCTTTGAGAAGAGAAACCTTTGTGACACCTGCAGAGAAGATTTTGTGGAGCTCATCAAGCCACAGGAGGTAGGCCAACCTCATTTGGACAGAATGAAGCAGAACCAAGAAATAACACAACACTTCAAAACAACTCTTACAAAGCTTTTGAGGAGAATTGAGTGTCTACTTATGTCAAAGACAGCCCTTATAGGTAGGAGGCTAACTAGAGCAAATTCTGCTTGGGTTCACAAGGAATTGCTGATGGCTGTAATGATGAAATTTTGGCACTGTATTGTGGTCTGAAAACAAACTAGTCTTACCAAGTGCTCATCAGAAGGCAGACAGAACAACTATCAGTTCAAGAGCAAAGAAATCCCAACCAGTCAAATAAATAAATAAATCCAACTGTAAGAGAAATGAAAGTTAAAATACATTTCAGGGCTCTATATCAATTTTTCCGGGGGCCAGCATGAGACACAATCAGTTTTGGCGAGGCAAAGTTAGGATATTAATAGAGCGCACAAAGAATGGGTCTAATCATATCAAATTGATAACTGTGTATGAGGAGACTTGACATAGTGAATATTTCTTGGTTTTGAAGTGCTGTTTAGTTTAACTGTCAGCTTAAGTTTGATTACAAGAAACAGAAAAAACAGAAACATGTGAGGAGTAATGGGGACATGATCACCTGTGATTTTGAACAGAAAAAGGACCAAATCCTAGCCAGAAAAACAGGAACATCAGTGATCATGTTACTTTGCTACTAAAAGAATCCAAGAGATTCGTCACGGATGCCAGAAAGCACTCCCAGGTTGCCTTCAAGTTTTTACAACAGTAGCAGAGGAATCAATCAATCCAAGCAAGTGTATGCCCAAAAGTGAAAGCATTTTACCATGCTGTAATTAGTATAATGACTGATAAATATCCAGTGGTAACACATTGATCATTGATAATAAAGGGCTGATTATTGAACCCTGGGGATGCCTCAAGTCTGACTCCACATGGATGATTAAAAGTTGTCCGCAGGATGTTAAATTTATTAGAAGCATTCAAGTGTAATACAAGTAATTCCCAGACATGTTTCAGGAGTAGTAAGCAGAATATCATGGTTTGTATTATCAAATGTTGCAGTAAACTCTCAGAGAAAGGAAAGGAAAACCCCTGCCACAGTTTGCCAGCAGACCATTTTTCATTCTATAGCTGCTAGGAAGGACCTGAAAGCAAGCTTGAAATAGTCTTTGCCAGCTTTGTTCCAGTTGAGGAAAACCCAAGCAGCAACCTCATGCATGAGAACTTTAATGAAAATTGGGGAATTCGAAGTTAATTTGTGTTACAAAAAAAACCCCAACCTTATTTCCTAGCCCTGTGGATTAAAGAAAAGGGTGGTTGGTGGGGTCTGGGGCTTTTTTGCTTTTCAGAACACAGCTAATTGCTGCAATCTTAAAAAATCAACTGCAGCATCTGCGATAGTGAGAGAAGGAAAATACATGTGTATTATTTGCAGAATATTAAGTCTATAAATTAAAAAAAAAAAAAGCAGTTCTAGACAGGTTCTTTGAAGTGAATAGTCTTAGTAGGTAGCCCTGCTTTGTTTGTTCTTGGGAGAATGTTTTTTAAAGCATGATTTTCTTGGGCTTTTCTTGTTTTCTATTTAAAGCATTTATACATTGAAAACTAACTAAAATACTGGACCTATGACTCTATTGTATCACACAAGCTTTCTTCTATGCCCATAGTGAATTTTGATACTGGAGTCAGCACAAGCAGTTGTGACAATTTAGAGTACATTTGCCCCAGGTGAATAAAGGAAAAGGAGTATGCCCAGTATCCCTCAGTGTGTCATTGATCTACAGAAAAAGGAGAGAACTAGGTTCCTCAGAACGTGATTCATAACAGGCAATGCAGCGGACAGATAGACAACTACATCAGACAATAGGAAATATTAAAGAAGGATACCTGAAATATTTTCTTTCTTCAGTGTTAGATAACTAATTAGAAATAGACATGAAGAATTAGACATCTCAATGAAGCTGTAATTCAATACTTTCCAGTTGCAGATGACATCTACATGTTTATGGACAAATGGCTTGTTGCTTTCATTGAGGAGGATCAGTGAGGCACCTATCCATTACACTGATTTACATGATGACATTTTATATCATGACTTATATGGCCTTCAAGAGCACTTGCTTTTGAACCTATAATCCTACCCTAATTCTCCTCCTGAACATCTGGAGCTTTATACCATCTCTTCCATCTCAGAGAGAAAAGTTTCAACCACAACCTTATTCACTGTTGTTGAAGTTGAATCATTCTAAAGAAAGAAATGAAACTTCATAGGGGTAAAGGGATCAAATTAAAGAAAGCCTGTTTCTGTAGCCAAATTGATTTCCAAGAGAACAGGAGGAGGGGAATATTTTGGATTCTGGGCATGTTTGCATCATGTTTGCATTCTGGGTATCATCTTCTGCATCAGCAATTTTGAGATAACCCTGAAAGCAGGCCACAGCCCAAGATTGTTCCACGTTGCGAGAAAGGGCTCTACTTGTCTTTCTACAGACAATCATCTTCTGCTTACTGGTTCCACAATTGTTGTGTTCTGTCTATGGTTCATTTCAGCCTGAAATGTGCATAGTGCTTAATGTCTGTGGCTTTACTTGCAGCCTGGTACTGCAAGGCTCCCCATCCTGGCAGATGAGATATGGGCAGCTCATCGCCCTTACACAGCACCGACC
>NW_009647423.1:632575-653107 GCF_000708025.1 Charadrius vociferus | reverse complement strand
ATGCATTTATGTTCTAAAACATTACTTTTTGTGCTAATGCCAGTGCAGGTTCTCTGGGGCACAGCAGGATCCCCACAAACACCCCAAAACTTTATGACCCTCTGTGTTTTCTTTCCTTCCCGTGCTCAGCACAGCAGCAGATGTGCCAGGACATACACTGTGCCTACACAGTAGTCCTGGATCAATCAGGATTCATCCAAGCCAAAAGGCCATAGATCTGCCACAGCAAGCTGAGGGTTCTAAGCGGTCTCCAAGCATGCTCAGGGGGCTAAACCAGAGGTATCTACATTGCAGTCCCACCGTGTTTTAATAGGGAGAAAAGGGAAATTTTCTGATGCTCATTTCAGCACCATTAGTTCTTTTCTACTAATGGTGAAGCTGTCAGTGGGATTGCCAGGAAATAGGGTCATGATGGAGCTCTGTATTTATGGACCTGCCTTAAACCAGCATTCAGGAGAGAGGCATAAAGCATGAGTGATAGGGAGGATTCTTCTTAGATGAAGAACAAGAAATCTTAGCGGTAGAAATACAAATTTTTAAATTGCTCTGGGGTCAGCTTACAGAACAAAATGCTTTGGGAAAAGATCATTGTGCTGGTAGTATGCAAATCTGTAAAGCTCTTTCATCAGCCTAGGGTGAAGGCACCCTGTCCTGGCTGCCTGGCCAAGATTTCAAAGAAAGTCAAGCAGAACTTGAATGTTTCCTGTGAGATAGGAGAGAAGCTGTAATTAATGTAATTAGTTAATGGACATTTGTAAGCCGTTTTTGCAATACCATAGCAAAAGACATCTCAAGGTCCTTCCTTGTTCAATGTGTTGTACTAATTCACAGTACATTCAGTCTCTGTACTAGATAATACATTTTTTCCCAAAGCTGGTTAATAAGGTTCGCAGCCTTTTCAGAAAGGTGCTGAAACTTTCAATTGCCCTCAGTGGACTTAGACAAAAGTAAGAACTTTCATTCAGGGCCCCTACCACTTGACTTGTCCCCTATCAATATGTTCTTGAGTTATGGTATGGCACTTTGGCATCAGAGAGCAGCAGGAGTGGGCAGCTCCAGAGAGGAAGGTGAGCTGGGAGCTGAGGCTGACAGCAAGACTTTAGATGAAGGGTGCAGTCCCACAGTATGTAAGGAAGAGCAGAATGGGCTTAGGGTCAGCCACAGACCACTCATCACCAGACAACCTGTAGTGATGTGGCAGGTCTGAGATCAGGCTGGGAAGTCAAGTCAGCAAGAAAAAGTCAGGACTGGCATGGTGGAAGGCCAAGTATAGCATAACTACAGCATAGCACAGGCATGGACCAAAGTCAGGGGCCTGAGCTTAAATACAACCCCTGAGACAACGGGTGAAGCATATGTGCGTAGAGGTCCCAGATTTTCACACCTTTTTTCATATAGCATAGGTGTTTTCCAGCAGGCAGATAAAAAGCTACACAGTTCTGGCAGACCAGAAGTGACCCTGAACACGGGAAGCCAAGCCTCTGGGAAGGGGTGGGAAAACAGATTGCAGAAGAGGATTATGCAGAAAGACAGTTATAGGCTCATCAGGATGATCAGAGCCTGTCAGAGATTGATGTCAGGGCCCTGACATTCGATAAGAAAATACAACTTGTATAAAAGGTGTCCTTCTTATTGCCAGGCTTTGGTTTTTTTTAATTGTTTATATATAATATATTGTGATATTAGTATGTGCTTTCTTTGGGTGTTTCTATTTAACTCAAAGTTTCTATTTAACTCAACGGGAGTTGTATGCACAGATCAATGATAATAAAAAAAGCTATAATGTTTTTTGCAGAATTATAAAATGTACAATATAGGGCCTTATCCACCTTCTGGGAGGTAGATACGGCTTGTCAACTCTAAATAACTTCACAGAGAACATTGTGCCTCACAGGAGGCCATTGTGTAAGAAACTCAGGGGTTGGATCACTGACCCACTTCACGCTTCAGTTTAACAGCCTGAGTTTAACTCTGAGGGGGAAAGAACTTTGCTAATATTGCTTGAACTATTTATTAGTTCTTTTTAAAAATCTCATTGGTTTCCAATATGATGAATACGATGCTTAACAGGGGAACTTTTCCACAGAAAATCAATTTTGTACAATATTATTCTGTCCCTGTATGGAACAATAAAACACTGAAAAAAATCATCAAAACTATTTCTTATTATCATTGATTTGACTATGGTATGCTTTATAGCTTGGATTTCTCAGTCTGTCAACTAATTAGCTTCACAAATTGCTAAGAAAATTCCACTGCTTCCAATTGACTGTAATGAACATATAAAATAGTATCTTCATCATCTAAAAATGAAATATGACCTTTTAAATGTTTTAGTTTTACTTCCCTTTTTTGTGAGTCATGATACTCTGGTTTATGTTCTATATTATGTTCCTGTTGAAGCAGTACTCAGGCGCTTAAGATAAGCCAAGTGCTTAAAAACATGCTCAGTTTGATTGTAAAGTATATATTCAGATTATAATAACAGTTTCATATAAACATAGAGATTAAGTCTGTTCACTGGCATATGGGGAGCCCGTCCACTCCAGAGATTAGGCAGTTTCACTTTTTTTGTCTTGAGCCTAAATGCCACAGTAATTTCAACTCCTAAATTAGGCAGTTTGAATACACCCCTGAGTCAATTACCCAAAGTCAACGTTTCAGAGTCAGGGTAAGTGGCTGTACAAATGTCTCCTTCCTCCTCTCCCCAGCACACGCACACAGACACACGTATGACCTTGGGGACACACATGCACACCTCAGACCTGCTTCAAAGCCACCAAAGCCCGCTGAAACTCTTCTGCTTACCTCAGCTGGCTTTGGATCTTACATTTGCATTTGTTTAGCAGTTCTGCTCTGTTGTGAAATCTAATGGGTCACATCTGTACAAATCCTGAAACAAGCATACCACAATTAAAAAAAAAAAAAAAAAAAGGCATACAGTTCTGTAAGTCATGCTGAGAAACTGCCAAGCATTTACCTTGTTTGGTTCCCAATTTTGTGCTCAAGTGTATAAGGTGCAGCAGAGTCCTATGACAGCCATTGGTAGTGGAAGGCACTTCAGCGTTTTCAGGAGAGTTCAGCAAGCCCAGCTCCCTTTAGAAGAAATCACCAGCTTGTAGCACATAGCGAAGGACATCGCTCCAGGTCACTTCTGGCCCCTTGCCCATTCCCAGCAGACTGTTCTGTAACCTACTCCTGAAAATTTGAGATGATGGGAGATTACATGGCTCCCCGAGACATGATGATCAAGGCTTTACTGTCCCTGCAGCGGGAAAGTCTTCCCTAGTAGCCCCTGCTTCAGTCGAAGCTCAGCACCTTTCTTTCCTGTCTCTGGTGGGAAAGGAGAACAGGACAGTACTTTCTCTTACTGGCAACCTCTTATATATGAGGAAACTGTTGTCATGTTCCCTCACAGGTTTCTTTAACCATCAATTAAATATGCCAGTTCTTACAGCAAAGGAGAACAGGACAGTACTTTCTCTTCCTGGCAACCTCTTATATATGAAACCTCACAGGTTTCTTTAACCGTCAATTAAATATGCCAGTTCTTACAGTCTTTCTCTCCAGTCACGTTTTCTGGATCTTTAATCACCTTTGTTACTTTTCTGTACTCTCTCCAATTGCTTTGCTTTTTCATCAAACTTTGTCTGTTAAATTGGACATTGCCCTGATGCCTGGTTTAGTAGAGTAGGAGGATTAAACTACCAAAATATTCTCTAGACACAGATCTATTTCTTTTTTTCATTTGACTTTCACAGGAAGGGGAATATTTAATGTCTCATTTCTTAGGACACTAAAAGGAATAGGAAATACTAAGTCTAAACATCAGATCATAGAGTTTGTCAACCACATATAACCCAATGCCAGGTATTTAGCTAGGTCTGCTTTGGCATCATAAGATCCCAGTAACCCAGTTTAGACTGCCCTTGGTTTTCCTTCTAGAGTTAATTTCTTTTTCATCTCCTCCAACTGTCCTATCTGTTGGAAGCTTGATTTTACACATCTGTCAGTCAGATGAGTTTGAAATCTGTGTAGTTTTCTATTTTTCATATTAGTCTTGAATTAAAATACCTACTACCTTATGACACAGAAGAGAAGGTGGGAAGGAATAGATCTTTTCTTAGCATTAAATATTTAAAATGTGTTAGAGGAAGTGAGTGCAAAAATGATCTTGCTTTCCTGTATTGCAGGGTTGACTCATAAGCTGACGAAGGTGGTTGAGAAATATGATCAAACAATGTTTTAGTGGCCTATTAATCTAATGAGATTCCAAAGAGGAGCTGCAGAGATGAAAGATTAGCTGGAAAGAGGAGTAATTGTGGTTGATAGTGAATACAAAATGAAATACCGTATGTGGCTATAACTTCATAGCTTGAGTCATAAAAATATACACATTCTGTTTGCATGAGCTTTTCATATAATCCCCTTGGGAGGTAGTGAGGAATTTGCTTTTCCAAAAGAAAGCTTTGGTAATTTTATATGCTGTCTCTTCTTTTATGTACCAACCTCCCTTCATTTACCCAAAAGAAAAAAGGGACAATTAAAACAATGATTCTAGCCCTCCAGCATATAAAGCGTGCTGCGCATTCATGAAAGGACCCAAGACTGGTAAAAGGAAAAATGTAGGAGTCACAAGATAGCTGGAGGCCTCTACCCTTCATTGGTGTGATAACTTACTTGTCATGGAAAGCAGTGCTCACAGTACATGCACTTATGGCAGTGTTTGATATGTTGCCTCGTGGACACAGAGGCAGCATATCCAGAAATGCCTTCACAAAAATTTAGTGTGACCTTTGTAGTTTCTGGCAGCAATTTCATGGGAAATCTGTAAACACGAGTACAGATAAAGAAGCAGACTTGTGTGCTGTCTACATTAGCAAACACTCAGATAAATTTTTATATAAATTCTGTGAAACTATCCACAGGAGTAGCAACCTACAACCAGGTTGCTATTGTCGTTTGCATTTCAGCTGGCAAAGCCACGGTTTTATATACACAGTAGTAATAGAACCAGATTCTTCAATGTATAGAGATGGGACTATCTACGTGTATAACATTGCACGCACAACTGTGTGTGTGCTCAGAATCTCAGTTGTATGAGCAGTGATGTGTCTTGTATATCCAAGTATGTTTGTCAGTTTAAGGAGCAAAAATAATATGTAAACAATTTCAAGGGCAAATCACAAGGTTTAATGGCAGACTGTTTTTTGAAGCACTGATGAAGTCTAACGTTGCAGCTACTTTTTGAGTCTACATTTATCTCTAAAGTAATTTTTACATATTTGATAAAAAGTCTCCTTCAATTTATATTTAAATCAGAAATTAAATGTTTTGAGGAAAATGTGCTTACAAACACACCCATTTTCCATCATTTGAGATAAATTCCTATTTATGTAGTTTTGTTGTTTTTTTCTAATTTACTTTAAAAAAAAAAAAATTTAATATTTGGTTTTCTGCTGGAAGAAATCTACCAAAAAATATACTGGCTCCAGACAAAAAAGGCACATATGTCTGTAACTCATTCTAGAAATTATTTTACCTTGTGGAGAAGGAACGGTTTGCTGCCTGTTTTTACTCTGTGTGTGAATGCTTTTTTTTTTTTTTCCAGTGGACTTGATGTTTTCTTAAGTTGTTTTAAGGGGAAAAAAATCAAGCACGCAATGATGTTGCATTCATTACTGAAAATATTAAAACCAGCGGCATCCACAGCTCTTTTAAAAATATTTCCTAATGTAGTAGATGAATCAATATGTCTTACTGCAACATAAACTTGCAGTGCATTTACAAGCAAAACTTGATATTAGCCGTATTTATCATAAAAACCTAAATATATTCTTCATGCCCAAGACAATTTTCCCTCATGTTCCTTATCCCATTCCTCAGTTTTGCCATTACACTTTGTATATACCACAGTCACTATGGGCTGGACCAAAACATATATTAAGATCATGCAGGTGGTGCTGGTTTCTCCCTTCATTCATGGAGCAGATGCTCCCATGCATCATTGTTAAATAAGGGTAAAATATTTGAAAACCTGTTAATTTGCAGGGGGAGGTACATAAATATGCTGAACACAGAAATCACAAAGATGTTTTGGGAAAGTTTACAGAACCTTTAATTAAAGTGCCATCTGCCTTGTACAGACATAAAAGAATGTGTTGGGCAGAATATACACAGAAACATTATGCAATAAGCTTCCCTTTTTCCTGATACCCAGCTCAAGTACTGCAATGTTTCTTTTTCTCCTGGCTGCTCCATTATCCTGGCCATGGTCCTTCTTGAGCTGCATCCCCATCCTTGCATCTCCAGCAATGCCCTGTCATTAAGACCTCCCTTTCATGCCACGCTTCTCACTTTTACACCATGAGTAGCACAAGAGCATCAATAATATTTTCTCTCAAATGTAAGAGTCCATTTTTCTAGTAGCTACTCCCATGGGACTCTCTCCAATTGAACGGTTGCACATGGGCAGTGAAACGTTTCATGAGTTTCACATGGTTTCACTCACGGAAGACCTACAGTATCCAGGTAGAAAGTGCTGCAAAACAGTCTCTCTTGCAATCTGCTGACTTCTTCCAGGGCTTGTGCTGGGATTTCTCCCAATAAACATACCTTTCCCAATGACATTGAAAAGTAATGACTGACAATTAAGTGGGACAATGTTAGCATGAACTTTGCTTAACAAAGAAACATTTTTTTGCAATGACTAGCAAATATTTAATTACTTATTGATGTTGTCAACAAATAAATAAAGGGGAATCTTTTCCTGGATATTCAGCACGAGCAGTACTCATGACCTTGTACAGGTAGTCTGGACTTCAAGTGACTTCTCTTGGGAACTGTAGTATTTGACAAACATCAAGCCAAATAGTTCTAATGCATGGAAATTACAAGATGTATTATCAGTATTTTTTCTTTTAGAAATTGGAGGGCAGAGGCTGACAAAGGAAAGGAATTACCTTGTATGTACAGAGGGACTTTTAAAACATGTTTTGATAGAGAAGTATATTTCTGTGATTATGATTATTATTTGCATTTGAGTTGGAATTGATTTCTAATTCTGCTAAGTCTTGCAAAAAGATATTCAATTAACATAATATGTTCACAGTTTTTATTTGATGTAGTATGAGTTTATTCCTGAATAATAATTTATATTATTAATACAAATTATACTGATGCCATAATCATCAATTATTTGAATGAGTAATCAATTAAAAAAGAAAGATCCTCCATAGCCTAAGTTAAAATGTAGTATGTATAGTCTTCACATTTTTTTAAGATGGTTACAATTTAAAGGAAAGAAGAATCTGCTCTGATTATCTAGTACAGCAGCATAGAATTTCACTATCTGGAATATGTGACCAGTGATCCTTACTTACTTTAAAGGCCTATTTTGAAGCTTAATTCATTGATATTTTGTATTACTGAGATGGAAATTTCTGTGATTTCACAAGAAAATTGAACATGTGACTACCTTTAAGTGTATGAGTAAATCTGCTGAAATCACTGGCATATGAAGTTATAGACATATTTAAATATTATGTTGAACCATGGTCTTAGAGAAGCAATGGATTGTGGCTTTTTTTAATTCCATTTCCTACACTAAAAAACTGAATTTTAAAATAATTTTGTCACAGAGAAAAAGTTATTCCAGAGTTAAAATTGCCAAAGTTAAAGACAAACCAAACTTTGAGGGAAATTAGTTCACTAGAAGTGGAATTAATTCTCTTTAAAAATTAAAGTACTGGTACTAGTATTGTTATAACTCTTTTATAGGAATCTGTAAGAAATTCTAATTTGCATTGTACTACATACTGGTATTAATTAACATATCGTTGAAAATGAGGAATGGCTTAATTCAACTAATGCTGCAATCATTTTAATTGATTTTAATATGAGATGGTCTGAAAGATAAAAAGACACTAGACGTTAAAACACAACCATAAGAAAAGTTGCAGCTGAGGCCACTGTTTCTGTATTTCTGACCTTGAGTCTTTTATTCCTCCATTTTCCCATAAGTGCTAAAGTCTTTGCATGAATTTATATCATATAACCTTTAGAATAAGTTAGACTCTTTAAAGCATTTACTAGTACTATTTTCATATGCATCCACCTGTAAAACTAGATATCTTACTCATTGAAAGCATAGGGCAAAAAAGAGCAATAAAAACTTTCTAAAGTAAGCTAAAAATGGTTTTCTGTTCCTATAAAATAACTCCTCCGTACATTTTCTTTCAAATGTCATGACTTCAAGGTTTGATAGCTGACAGCCCTGCAGGGTTAGAAGCAAGGTCTGTGTGTCCAATTGGAAAGTTGAGATTTTTTCCCTTTACAAGTTATTGCCTCTAGCCCTGCAGGACTACTAGGTATTGGACTTAAAAGCAGTGACATTTTTAAATACAGAATAGATGTTACTGGCTTGGGATTAAAAGTTGACCATTCGAACGGTCAGGAGGTATAATTTTATATAGAGCAGGGCAACATTGTGAAGAAAAGAAGCAAATATTTTTCTAAGTGCTTAACGGTTAAGATCATGCACAGAATAAATACTGTGAAGGCATCATTAGGGTAAATCTAAAAGCAGACCTTATTAAGTGTATCAAAACCAGATGAGATACAGTAACAATTATCACCATTGCAACACCTATTATCTATGTTTAATATATATACACACACATATACATATTCTATCTATCTTCATCAAATACTAGGAAATATTTCAGGATGTGAGTGCACTTGTAAAATCCCAATTCTATACTATAAAATTAAGGAAATAAGAAAATATCTCTCATATGAGATACAAAGTTAATGCAAAGCAATAAAAAATTAATTCTGTTCAATGTCCACTTACGTGGTGCCAAGAAATTCAATTTGTAAATTTAGGATGTCATAGTACCTCAACATTATACTGAGGCTCAGCTATGATACTGCTGTCTCAGCAGGATGCTTTGGGTTTAATATGCCTATGCAATGTGGAACAACCAGCAAACTGAGATGTGATTAAATTGAAAGCAAAACCTTTAAACCAGGAATAATAGTTAAAGTGTAAGCTGGGTCGAACAGCCAAAAGATTAGTCTAGCCCCAGCATCCTACCTGCCACAATGGCTGTTAACAGATGCCTAGAAGAGTGCTTAAGAGCAAGGTACTCGTGCAGTAGAAATTCCCCTGGTATGCCTTCCAAATTCCAATAGGTTTGTGATGAACAGATTTTTTATCTTTGTGTGCTGTAGCCTTAAAAGATTTTTTTTGTCTGTGAATTTATCTAATTACTCTTTCAGTTCGCATAATCTTCTGTCATTTATAACCTCCTGTGGCAATGATTTCCACAGTTTAACTACACCCTGTGAGAAAAAAAATATGCCTCCTATTGTTTGTTTTGAATATACAGCCTAATAATTTCATTTAATGCCCTTAGATCTTATGTTACAAGGAATAACAAACAATCATTTCTAGTTCGTTTTCACCGTGGCACTCTTACAGACCTTTATCAGACCTCCCTTGACCATCTCTTACCCAGACAAGAGAGACTTACCTTTTGGAAGCTGTCCCATATCTTCTGTCACCTCATCCCGTTTCCCTATAGCTTTCCTAGTTCCACGAGACCTGTTTGAGTTAGGAAGCGATCAGAACCGCATACTGCATTCAAAATGTGGGCATATTGTAGACTTTTTTAGAGTGGCATAGTCATATTTTCTGTTTTGCTATTTCCAAACCCCTGCCGAAAACTATTATAACTGAAGAACACATCATGCGCTTGACATGCTCTAGCATCTTTGAATTAAAATGCACACATAAGTTTTCTCCAATGCACAGTCAATAAAAAGTTGTTTGCTTATATGTAATTTTACATATCATTTAGTTGTCTGAGATATCAAAATATAGTGCCAGGTTCTGATGTGAGTTATACTGAGAATACTCCATTGAAGTTGTCAGGTCCAATCAATATACGGCATACACTGACATGAAGTGGATTCATGACATTCCCTGAATACTATATATGCACAGACAATGATTGCAATTGCACTCATCATTATGTAATTTCTAGGAGATATATTCTAGCTAATAAGCTTCATGTACTAAGTAGTCTGTATATAATTCAGATCAAGTAGTGTAATCTAAATTAATTGTATTCTTTATTTATTGCACTTTTAAAACATCGAGTAGCGTGAGAACATAACAGAATGCAAATTGCTTTGAAGTGTAAGAAGACGCTGTAGCAGTTTCTACTTGCAACGTGATGTCTGACGGAAGGGAAAGATTTGGAGTTTTCAACTAAAGCATGCCACATCTATGTGACACGTCACAGACAGACAGACAGACAGCTTGTGATATGCCTTTCATGCCATTGAGAGTTCATTCCGTTCTGCAAAAACTGCAACATTAGCTGAATAATGTTACTGTATATGTTTTTAGAGATGTATACTTTCAATATTCCATATGATACAAAGTTTTAAGTATCAAAAATAGTGTACGAGAGCTCCATATAGAGATGGACGGGAATAAATATAGCACTGTATTTGGTTGCATTTTCTTTTGAGCCTAGAAGTAATTCACCTTCACATTTTTATTTTGTCCTCAGGTCCTAGGGATATCTCTTAATTTTCCTGTGCCTCATGTTGAGATTCAGGATGACACTGTCTGTCTCTGTTTCAAGGCTTTCAGCTGAAAGGTGCTATGTAACGTGGGTAGACCATTAATGTATTAACATTGATTATCTTGGGAAACTTTATCAGTCCTTTTCTACCATACCTGAAGGCTGAAGTCTACACCAATTTTTTCAGTCCACAGAAGGCAAGCCCATTATTACAACCCTTGTACCATCGGGATTTCTTCTTGTGTTGTTTCCCACAAGGAAGCCACACACAAACAAAAAATATTCTCAGGAGATGGAAGAAAATAGATAGGCTATGAAGCTTTTCTTATTTGTCCAGACAGGCTCTTTTTGGCATCTAGTTAAGGCACGTTCTTCCCAACACTTCCCCTATCCCTTTTTGGTTTAGACTGTGAAATAAAAGCACTTATCCAACCTCTTAAGCAATTTATATAGTTTTTAATGCCAGCGGTCACATTTGTCTAAATGCACAATATCTAGCTGACACACGACTAGCTGAAATGGACTTACCAGAAGAGTAAGAGGTTTTACATCCTGTATTGCCACTGTTGAGTGCAGTGATTTTTTCTGGGACTTCCGGATATATGGTTATTGCAAATGCAACTTGTCTGTTGGATTGTGGATGCATCAGATATATTGCACATATGCAGATCAAATTCAGAGCACGCCCACAGAATCCACTGGACTTTGAGCACCACAGTGGCCCCTTCTGCAACACGTGCCCTTATACTATTGAGTTAGCACTATCCCTGGTATGTAAAGTCTACTGTCCACACATGGCACAGTGCAGACCCTCATTCTTTTCCCAGCATTTTCCAGATAAAATGTGAAAGCATCTTTTTTCATGTGTTGTGATGCAGTGTGATGCACACCTTGTTCTTCGTTCTTCTAGCCTCTGTACTAGACATTGTAGCAAAAAATGCAGTGGAACAGTTTAGATGTTATCTCCGGAGATTATCACTATCAGCTGACTTTGGCTTAGGCAACACTAGCATTGCACAGGTCTGAAGTGGTATTAAAAAGCATGTCAGCTTTACTGAGCAGTTGGTCACTAAATACATCCACTCAGGAAGATTCAGATGAGCAGAACCTCACATAACTGCACTCCAAAGTGGCTACATTCAAACCATTTTGAGTCTGGAAGCTGAGCAGACACATCAAGAAGTCCTAAGGTAATAAGCCTTACTGAAAGGCAAGAAAATCAGGGCTAAGACCAGCTTAGAAGAGCCCAAACTATCAATTAAGGACGTGTCTCTTATATCTTCTTTTTCTTTTAACAAGAGAGCCTCCATTTCCTAAATCTGTACTTTATTTGACTCTGTAATCACAATGATTTTCCCACACCTTAAAAAAAAAAATTATGAAGAGAAAAAGATGCATTACTTTATAATGTCATAGAATATAGCTCTGTGAATTACAGAGTTTTCAATGTACAGCTTACATTCATCAGCTTTAGCAACATCTGGGTTGTTTAGCTTTTGTTTTTAATCAGGTCGTAAACAACGCTGTAAGAAATCTTTGTGTTTAACTCTATTGCATTACATTTGCTATTGGTGGGGCATATACAAAGTCACCACATCTCAACTGCTTGCACAGATTTGTTGCATTGCCCCATTTTAACAGTCTCAGTTATTATATGGGATAGTGTCATGGTGGCAGATACATGGCACCATAGGTACCTCAATCCTTAATGGATCTTGTCAGACCTCCTTTCCAGTCATCGTACAACTCTGAAGAATCCTAAGTCCAGAGGTTCTTACACATTTTATTTTAAGTTGCTTGGCTACCAAGTCTTCATTCTAATATGATCAGAAGCACCTCAATGTTAACTCTGATCAAGATATGTAGACAGGTCATCTCTATGTCATTCTTGACTGTGGCCTTGACTTAGCAGTGATTTGGCTGCTACATAAAACATGGACAACACATGTATGAAGAACTATACTATAGTTCTTTTGTGCAATATTTCAATGGTTAGAAAATTCACCCAGGACACGAGACACCCAAGGTGGAGTTTCATCTGTGCCTGCAAATTTCAGAACCTTTTCAGGAGGAATGACCAAACCTCCAGGCTGTAGGGCATTTTGGAATACAGAAGCTTTTATAATTCCCTCTGTTCACCATTCATCCTATTCTTTCATATTGTAACTAAATATTGACTGTCTGAAAGGAAAAGATTACTCACTTTTAGAATTTGTAATTCGGGCTTTCACTGAAGAAAAGATATCCAACCAAAGATGCTAATCATCAGTCACTACAAACCCCTTGTCACCTCAAACTGACTAATTACTATGTGTCTGATCTCCATCAACAGCCAATAGCAAGTCAAATGCCTTTGTCCTCTTGAGGTATTTGTATCAAATGTTGTTTTAATGTGCAGCCTGATAACCAATAAAAGATTTGGTGCAGGTTCAGTCAAGGTACACTCTGACTCACCAAAGAGAGAATAGGGAGATAAGCATTACTCTTATTGAAGCATTTGTTAATTGGCCGGTCAGGTACACAAGATAACATCTGATCTAACAAAGAGACATCTCTGAGGCAGAAAAAAAATACTTATTTTAATTAAGAGGGACGGCCAGACTACCTCCCAAATAAGAAAGAAATCAATCCTTTTGAGGAAAAGAGATTAGATCTGTTTAGATTCCCGGTGAGGACTTGCAAAAAAGGATTGGTTATAAAAAGCAAGTGACATAACCTGAGGCCTAGTGTATACAGAAAATAGAACTCTTTATAAACTGAATGTTTAGGAAATCTTGCAGAATATATATATATATCTTTATAAACTGAACGTTTAGGAAGTCTTGCTAGATAAAAGGGGAGACATACTGCTGGCATAATTCCCATGTCAGTAGAGCAAGTGTCACTTTTATTTTATTTCTTTGTTTGTATCTTATAAACATTTGTAACTGTGTCCTGGTTTTTGTTTGTTTGTTTGTTTTATCTCAGCCTGGCTTAAGTTTGTTTTCAAAGTGTGAGCGGGCAGAAAACAGTCTTTACTTCTTTCTTTAAAATTGGACACAGACAACTTAGCTCCAGTTGTCTCCAGTTGCCATAGCTCCACAGCCTTCCATAGCTCTGTAGCTCTGTCAGAGAACCCAGCAGGTAGCAGAGTTGTAGGATACACAGTAGGATTGTGTAGGAGCAGCAAGTGGTATCACAAGATCCAGGGGAGGAAAAGCTGATAACCAGGAGGGTTCTTAGTCATGCAGCTAAGATAGGAGAGAGCACGTGTGAAGCCTGAGGTTCTTCAGAGAACTTGTAACTCTGATCTTTGAATGCTCAGTCTGCTGAATAAGTACTACTGAGTGGAGCGTGAACTGGAATGCAGGTGCCAATCCCTGTCTTCCTGCAGTTCAGTTACTCACAACACTGAGTTGTTAGATAAAAGGGAGACTCTCCACCGGACATCTTTGATGTGAAACCTAACTTCAGACTTGTCGTGGTTTAGGCCAAATCGTCTACTGGGGACCCTGGGGGACCCCAGATGGGACCAACAGATGCTCCTCTCTACCCCTCTTCAAAGAGGAGGAAAAAGAGACTTATGAGTTTAGAAGGAACTAAACTACTTTAATGAAATATTAATAATAAAATAAAAAAGAAATAATGAAATATATACAAAACTGTATCAAGCTCCTGAGATGACAGTCACGACACCGGCTGGCATTGGGGCAGTCCCAGGCTGGACTCAGTGATGGACGGGAACTGGATTCCGGATCTGCATTCAGGGTCGGGATCACAGGCAGACAAAGAGAGTCCTTCTCAGACGTCAGCCGTTGAAGGAAGAGCCCCCTGACCCTTTGATCCCTCAGCTTTTATACTGAGCGTGAGGCAGATGGGATGGAATACCCTGTTGGTCAGTTTTGGGTCACCTGTCCTGTCCGCTCCTCCCTGCACATGGGACCCCACTGCGCTTTTCCGCTTCCGACCTTCCAACGGGGCAAATAACAAAGTTGGTTGGCCTTGGGTGTTATAGCAATAAGTATAAGCAAGAGCCTCTCTGCATACCATGCCTGGGCATCAACTATAAACATAGGTCACTCTGAGAGTGTGAACATTGCACAATATGCTGTTAATTTCAGCAGTGTAGCCTCTTGTCTGCTCCATTCATTCTGGAGGTCCAGGGGGAAAGAAGTTATAGTTCTAATAAACCCATAGCAGATACCTACATTCTTTGCCAGCGTGTACATCAGGAATGCCCAGTGCTTACATCTATGCGACTTTCTCTGAGAGCACCAACAGGGTCAGACAGAGATGAAGCTATAGGAAGTGATTGTTTTCCCTCTTTTTCTTTTTTTTTTTTTCATGCACCAATACTCATCGTCTTAGGAGATTTTCTCTACAATCTTGGGAAAGGTGGGAGAATGCTTTTACTCAAATGTCCATCCATTAGGCTCCTTAAAATATAAAAATAGAGCTGAATAACTGTAGTTTGTCTGATGTTATTAAAAAACAGGAATGGATCCTCTAACTCCAATACTGATAAGACTGCATTATAGCAGTAGTACAGAGCACCAGGAATCAAGACCTTCGCAGTAGAAGGCGGGATACTCTTAGTATTTGTCTCATGCCATTTTTGTCAGAGCAGTTCTTTAGAATTTCTTTTCCTTTTCACTTTGATACACTTGCAGTATGTTAATGACAGAGCAATGATTGATTATAGAGCAGCTTATGCACACTGCACATGAGATCACGCCCTTAACTGTATGGACAGGAAAGCTATAGAGTAACAAAATTCTCCCCTAAGCATTAATACTCACTTCCATAGCTCCCCTTCTGATGAATCATTTGTATATAGTAGTCAATCTGATAACCAAGGCAATTTTTGATCTTTCCTCAGACTTTTCTATGAGTTGCACATTATTAGAAAGTTAATGTATCAATGTATGCTAATAACTACAATGGCTCTGTTATAAAACCTACTTTTTAGGGTTTAATATCTCATCTGGTTTCAATCACATTGGAATAAAACTTGGTTTCCAGCCCAGTTGCACATTTGTTTTACAAAAAAAGATTATTCAAATAGGATTTATTTTTGACATAAAGATCAGCAAGAAAAATAATTTTTTCAAGGAATTCTACTTTCTTTGGCAAAAAAAAATAAATTCACAAGTATGTAGTTGAGGAAAAATAAACAATTCAATGCCTGAATAGGAAAAGTGGCCTTATTCTTTAGGAAAATGAACTCCCCATAATACTCTGGTTGGACATCAAGATATTCTGGGACAGCAAGATATTTTTCACCCAGCTTTTTCTTCTGATACCACACAGACATCCTTTTTGGGACATTTGCAGTATTTTAGACACGTAGTCATAAGGCAGTTATTTTTGTCCATTCTGTTTCATTTCATTTCCCCAATTTTATGTATTAGTTTTTTAAATTGTGTGAGGGGGAAAAAAAAGCCCTAAATCATGAAGACATAATGTTAATCATATTAGCAATTTCAGGGTAAACAATACATTGGTAAACTACAGTTTTATGTATGATATTATTAAGTGAAGCGTGTTTGCATCTACCTTTTCTTTGTGCTGTTTTTTTTTTTTTCTTTTTTTTTTTTTAACTTTAGGAAAAACTGGAGATACACCAGATGTTGCCATATACGCCTAGTAGGGATAAGATTGATCACAGTAGAAATTATGCATACTAAGACTTAGGTCATGTCTCAGACATATGGACATGCACAACTGAAAGGAGACTCCTGCAGTTGAGCCTTCCCTATGGCTTCCCTGGGATTTTAAGTCCAGGTGTAAAGAAGTAAGCAGGTGTTAGAAGGACTTTATCTTCACTAATGTGCCAGCCAGCACATCTGAACAGGCACAATGATGTACATAATCTGCTACTCATGAGGGCCATGAGCTTATTTCCTGTCTTTTGCTAGGCTAAAATATTCTTATCTGCATTTTCCCTGTGCTTCTCATCATTATATGTCATTGTTTACTAAGAATAGAGTTGGAATACCAAAGTCTGTCCTAAAGGAAAAACAGCACCTAGTTGAACAGAAAAAAAAGTAAAATAATGTACACACCCAAGAAGTGGGGAGAATTAAAATTATCTCAGGAGAAATAATATTATAATTTCTTAACTTCTGTGTAGTTTGCTGTTATTTAAGTGATGTAACTCAATGTTGGAAAAGGTTTCTCATCCTAGTCTAACCACAGATATCAATCCTCAAAGAAATTACTAAAGTAAGCTACTGTCATATATCTATAGTCTAGATGTTAAATCTTCGTTCATGATGATCAAATCCCAGGCAACTACTTGGATCACTAGTTGCCATTATGAAGAAAAGAATTAACAGTATCACTAACTTCCTTTTCCTCCATGTCACAGCATCTCCCTCCAAAAAAAAAATAATTTTCATTTGAAAAAAATCTTCAAAATAAAGTAATAAGGTAGAGAGTGTACATTATGAGGTGAAGTCCTTTACTAAGTGAGTGGTTTTGACAGCAATGTCATAAGTGATTCTTATTCATCAATATGTTAAAGTAGACAATACAATACAATTAGTAAGACATGTATATTATTAATTTTAACAAAATATGTCAATAGTAAGTCATAAACTCTGTCATGAGACCAGGGAAAATACTACAAAATAAGGGAAACATAGCTGCTCGCATATCAAATGTGGCTTGATCATCAGTCTATGTCAGATTGGCAGTTGTGTCTGTGAATGAATCTTTTATTCCACAAAAATGCTCCTATCCTATAAACTAAATTTCCATTTCAATATCTGAGACAGTTATTGTTTTTAGTAGTGAGCATCACTTATATATCATGCAATATTGCATAATACATTATTAAAGAGTAAAAATCACATTATTTCTGCTATATCATACACGATTAAAATACTTTTCTGTAAGTCATTTGGCCATCATTTTCATTGCACAGTATGTTCCCAATTCTTGATTAGAACTAAGAAGTTGACATTAAACTCTGAAAGGGTTTTGAAAAGACACTCCAGCATTCCTCTAACTGTAAGACTACTCTGAGAAGGACACACTTATAGGCAAACTTTGGAGCTGACTTCTTTTTGGTGCTTATGCCATATTAGCCATAGATCCACGAGCCCAAATTACATCCTACTTAGACTTTTTCCCCTACTTCCCTGCTTCCCCTGCTTCTTCCCCTGCCTCAGCTGCAGGATGACACAGGATCTGCAATGGTGAATCTATGCTTCTTGGGAATTCCTTTGCTTATATCATGGGAATTCTGCCAGGTTGATTAAATCATCTGCAGCTCAGTGGAACAGAACAAAATTGCCAATAATGGGCATGAACCTACATCTATATTTGCTACGTATTTTCAATTTGATAATTTTCCTTGATATAAATAGAACATGTGTTAATAGTACCTGTCACTCCTTTATAGCTTTCTGCATAATAAGAAAGATCCACAGGAATAATAGGTGCCCTCTTGCATATTCATATGATAACCCTAAACTTTAGACACATAGTCAAAGAAAATCAGACCAAAAAGGAATGAAACTTCCAAATATGGGACAGATTCTGATTGGCCCAGAAGATTTGCATTATGAGAGGGACAGATCATAAATGGAGGACTTCATAAAAAGTGTAGCATTGAGATGCACTAAATATAATACATCTGTTTTAACTCCATATTTCCATTCCTTATTTCCTTTATATCTAAAACCAAATACTGATTTTATGTTGGCAAGTCAAAATGTCCAGCATCTGAATTAATAATCATACATTTACTGTTCTGCAGGCATGAGCATCATGCAACAAATTGCAGTTACACTTTTCTATTGGATTCTGCTCATTATTCTATCTATCTCCTTCGTGGACTTAGCATAACATTCTGCACAGCTTCTGTCAGCCGTCATTTCAACAGGCTACAAATATATTTATTAATGAGGCTTTTTTTTTTCCTAACTGCATTGGTTAGAAGAGAGAGATAGACCATATTTAATCACTGGATTTTCATCTGTTACATATTCAAATATAATGCTGGTAGGCAAGAAATTGAAGTGTATCACTGAAAAATGAACAATGAAATGTAAAAAGTGTCCACATTAGACTGACTCTGCTCCTGCCATGTCAATGGATGTCTTATAGTTAAATTCAATTAGAGCACTTTCTTCATTGTAGAATGCTTTTGGAAATTCCACTAAAATTGTATTCAAGAATTTTTGCAAAATAGGTAGTGTATTTGTAATACCTGGTGGTATAGTACAACAGTGAACTGCTCAGCTAATGTATGACTGGAATTTTGTATTTGCATAAGTGACTTGAAGAACAGAATGACCCCCTCTAACCTGGTGGACTGTCCATGATTTATACTAATTTAAATATAATTATAATTGTAACAGATGTTTTGTTTTAAATTAGATTGGTCTCTGTGGTTGTCTACCTTCTATAATTAGGACTTGTCTAACTCTGTACATTGGACACCATCTGCAAGGATTTAGTGCTAACTGTACGTACTGTGCATCCAGTGCTTTTCAGCATAGGGCGAATTCAATATATTAAATCTTATTCTCAGGATGAATAATACCATCCTTTTGTTTTAAAACATGTCAATTTCTCTTAAGCTATCACTCTTTAATATTTAATCAGCACAGATAAATGCATTTCATTTGGCCTTAACTATGTGTCACAATAAGATAAGAGGCAGGAAAGCTAATAAAATAAATTGGTTAAGTTATCCAGAAGATAATGCTTCAGAATTTAGAATATGTTACTATATTTTTCAAAATGGATGTTGATTTAGCCTGTGGCTCTCTGAAAGACACAATTTTTGTGAAGGAAAGCTAATAGACAGCTTTAGTGGCTCGAAGAATTGGTGATTTTCCCTCAATTGTTCCCCTCAGTTGCTGTTTGTTTTGTTTATTACAGGATACTGTTCTGAAGACAATCATGTGTAAGGGTTACATCTGGTGTGCGTTCAAAAACTAGTGGCGCAAAATGCTGAGGTGGGCTGGGGTGAACTGCACTCCAAGAGCAGGCTTGGGATAACAAATTGCCTTTGCATGAGGGTCCTGGCATATAGAATCACTCACAAAGGTGGGTTGTCGAGGCAGAAGAGGTGAAACAAGGGTGATCACAGGCACTGGAAATTATTATTCCCCCACCTTGTTTCTTCCACCTTCGTTTTTCTGTCTTCAAGTCATTTAGTGACCTGAGGTGAGACGGACAGGAATTGACAGCGCTCATGCTGCTGCTGGCAGCAGAGTCGCTGCAGTTGCTTCCTGGACATGAAAGGAGGGGAAAAAAGAAGAAAGAAACCCAATTGTTGTTCTCTAAACATAACATACATAAAGAGAATAGGTTTGATTTAGCTGAAAGCAACCCCTTTTTCCTGTAGAAATTATTTCCCCCTCCACTGCAGTTCAGGAAAAGGGAGAGATGATTTTTTGTCTCTCCCTCTCCCTCTCCTTGCCCGCACAAAGAAAACGTGGGTTGATACCATTTTTATTGTTCTGCTGGGGTGGGTTTCAGACCTTGCATTAGCATATTGAATGTCTAATTGAATTCGGGGGCTGTGTTAATCATCTTGTTTTGTTTAGGGGCGGTTGGTGAAAGGTGCCAACAAATGATCGCTTTGGCTTGGGGTTAGCGTGGTGCTGCCACCCCAAGAAAAAGAGATCGAGAAGGGGGAGGGAGCTAGGGAAAGGCGAGTTGACTGAGTGATGTCTGGAGGGCAAACTCGTGTGTCTCTTTGGTGATGTTGTGTGCTGCTGTACTGAAATCCACCCCTCTGCTGGAGCTAAGGCAAGAGTTGGAGGCATCTGATGCTGCCGTTTCCAGGGTGAAATTTCTAAGGCTGATCACTAAAAACAACAACCAAAAAAAATAATCCAAAAATCCTCAGCAAAAATAGCCATCAGAACAGAAGATCTGGCATCTCCCAGTCTAACTGGCATAACCCAGATAGGCGTTTGAGAACCATCTGCCT
>NW_009647423.1:613542-632211 GCF_000708025.1 Charadrius vociferus | reverse complement strand
CCCCCTTCCCCTCCCCTCCCTCCCCCCCTTCCTCCTTTCCTTCTCTCTCTCCTTTGCAGGAACGACTCTTTGGGAACCTGGTCCACCCAGGGATGTAAAACTGTGCTTACCGATGCATCCCATACGAAATGCTTATGTGATCGTCTCTCTACCTTCGCCATTGGGGGAATCCAGTTTTAATGCAAAAGGCAATAGAGGGGGGGCTGCGGGGGGGCGGGGGGAGCTGGTCGAGCTTTGCTCTCAGGTATATTTCAGACGTTGCATTGAGGAATTGTTTAATACTGCAGGTAGGCAAATGTTAGTCTCCTGGTGTCTACAGTGGCTCAGAGCAATGAATTCCGGATTCTGTCATACAACTAAATCCTGGTGAAATGTGCACGGTTCTCCAACTCTGAATTTTACAGAGAAAGCCTTCTAATTGTGATGCAAATGTGTTGAAAACTTTTGTCTTGAACAATTATCAACTTAACAAGCTTTTTAAAGGTTGCAAGCCTTTCCAGGGGAATGTACAGGGCTTTATTACTGCTCTTGGTAGGAAAACCCTAGATACTGTAGTTAAACAGATTGCAGATCTGCATTGGGCATTTTCAGCACAGATTTTCTGTGTAGTCTGTTGATATGGTGTAAGAAAAATAATCAAGTTTTCATGAGAAAGAGGGGACATTAAGTGTATAAGCAGACACTCCCAGTATTATTGAGCGTAAAAACAGCTAAAAAGCAAATATTTGTGAAGTTATCCTGCTGAGGCATAATTTCATTTTCCTGGTTTTGAAAGCGTATGATCAGACTCTTTTTAATAGAAAAGTAGATCAGTTTTGAACAAAGTGGTCGAAATAAAATGCTACTTTCTGCTTCAGATCTGGCCTAAAAGTACACCAGTCTTATCTCCTATTTGGGTGACAAAAGATATTTTGATAAAATGTAATTCGCAATGCATCCTTGAGGCTTTAAAAAGCATTTTGGTAAACCAGGCAAACTTTTAGATCTAAATTTTTTTCCATTTGTGTTAGCAAATACCATGTCTGTTTCAGAACATGAGCACATATGCACATGGAAGAAAAACCTTACCTGATATCTGATGGTAATAGTTTCTTTACAGCAGGGAAAGCTAGTTTGTTTTCAAGGTCATTTATTTATTTTCATTTTTTATTAACACACAGAGTACAATTGAAATATTTCTAAATTTCCAGCTTCTGTACAGAAGGCTTATGATATTGTTGCCATAGATATCTTGCCATTCCTTCTAGACATTCAGAGGCCCAAGGAAATTAAGTGTGTGAGAATAGTGGATTGAAGTCAAAGTTATTAAAAGTCAGAAAGTTTGGTAATTCTGCAACAAGCATGAACCAAATTCTGGGAGAAACTACTGGACTATCTTTAATATATTACAGTGAAACTAAGCTGTTTGTTTAATACACAATTCTAAATATTGCTGTTTCTCAAGAGAAATATATATTTTAATGAATTTTAATTGGGCTGTAGTTGAAACTTATGCTAACATCATAGTCTCCTATTACATTGTAATCTTACTACTTTATTTTTCAAAATATTATGCAGGCATTATAAGGTGTTTTAAAGCTCAAAGGCCTCTGAGGAATGTAGCAGTAATTGAACAGATCTCAGAGTTATGTATGGATCAGTTTTGGAATTAAGTTGATTTCTGCTTCATAAGGAATATTACCAAAGCTATCTGTGACAGCGTGACTGCTTTTATCATTTTGATTTTATTGCTTTTTTTGTCTTTTTACTTGTTGTTTTAATTGCTGGAGGATGGTTTCCTTCATGGTTGTCTGTTGTAACCTACAGATCATGGAGTCATCTGGTACACCCTCAGTGACCTTAATAGTAGGCAGTGGTCTTTCATGCTTGGCCTTGATCACCCTAGCAGTTGTCTATGCAGCACTATGGAGGTATGTAATGGATTGACAAAGCGGAATGTGAATACATATTTAGTTGAATTAAAATTTAAAGAGTGCGTTAGATGCAACTTTTAATATTTGGAAAAGAAATAAAGAAAAAAAAAGCAAAATGTAGTGCATGTTTTGACTCCTAAATTTGTTGATGTGATTGATTAGTTTCACTCTCTTGGCCTACTGGTGATAGTATAGCCCACTCTTCTCTTTCCCCTCTCGAGTGTGAATGGTATAGCTCTTTTAGTGGGGTATTCATAGCGCTAATAAACATTTCACAGGATTCTTCTATATGATGTATTTTGTGTGAGGCCTATACCTTGGAATGCTTTTCCTCCATTTACATTTGAAAACAAAACTTCTATGTGGTAAAAATGACATATCAAGTGCCATATGAGTAATTGCAGATTTAGGGAGGTTCAGTCAACTGACTTTGAGTTTATCCACTTCTGTCAGAAGTTTCAATGAAGACCAAAATATGAAGTAGTTTCAAACAGTGTGGTGGTACATTCCAGTAACAGACTTTCTTTCTATCCTGAGTTTACTATATTAAAATATTAGATTGACTGAAAAGTGCAATAGATATTTATGGAGCAAATTAATTTGAGAGGTGATGGGAAATAGCATGATGTATTATTGTAGAAGAAATAGAAAGGTAGGAAAATCACGTGCAGTAATAATATTTTTTTAAAGTGAACGTGGGTTCTCATTTAACTTTTTTCCATAATAAAAGAAAAATAGGTTCTTGAGCAAGTAAGAACAAACACAAGGAGAAAATAACAATTTTTAGAGTAATGTAAAATCAACCAATAGAATTTTAATTTTAGAAGCAGCTTGATAATTTTACATGCTTTTCTCTTTCACTCTCTTATGCAGCCACAGAAACTCACAGGATTAGACATACATAAAATAAATATAGAGTATCTAGTTACATAAGTTATAATAAAAAGAGTATAAGAATTATCAGTTCTTGTCTGTCAAAACTAAGAATGAGAGTATTTCAGGATATAATTCCCATCTGAAGAATTATAGTGTTATTTTTGCACTCCCTGATATATTTAGCACTTGGATGGAAATACTGTCATGCTCAGTGGAACTGGTCTTCTCCATTATTTAGATTAAATATAAGGAAAAAAAAAAATTACTATGAGAGTAGTGAGACACTGGAACAGGTTGCCCGGAGAAGTTGTGGAAGTGTTGGATGGGACTTTGAGGAACCTGGTCTAGTGGAAGGTGTCCCTGCCCAGGGCAGGGGGGTTGGAACTAGGTGATATTTAAAGGTCCCTTTGGACCCAAACCAGTCTATGATTCTATGATGCTATGGTGCCATGACGCTATGATGCCATGATTCTACTATTCTGTGATTCTGTGATTCTACGATTCTATGATTACGGTAATTTCCAAGCTGAGAAAAAAAAAAAAAAAAAGTGTTGTGGACCTAATGTGGGTTCTGTATCCAGCTGAAGAAAAAATAACTCATATAGATCTCTGTGTTCTATCAGTGAGATATTTTGAAAGTATTATGACAAGTGAGTGGCTTGTCATTTGCACCATTAAAATTTGCCTTCAACGCGTTTCACAAGAGCATGTAGTAATCAACTATGGGGGGAAGATAGACACGGAAACTTATATGTATATATGCTTATTTTTATAAACCTAGGATCAGGGAGAAATTTGATATTTTGACCCTATGTCTGTATTTATATTTTGGAACACCCACCTTCCCTTTGAATGTCAAGGCCTGTTTATAAGTGATACAAGGTAGAGGTATTCTGGTCTGAAGAAGGCCTGTGTGAGCATTCTTTTATGGTTGATTGATTTGATCCCCCTGACTGAAAATTCCAACTGAAAAATAAATTTAGTGTCAGTCAAATATTCAGCCTTGCCTTGCCTTACCTTGCCCTGCCCTCTCCTCCCTTCTCCTCCCTTCTCCTCCCTTCTCCTCCCTTGCCTTGCCTTGCCTTGCCTTGCCTTCCCTTCCCTTCCCTTCCCATCATGGATAGTGAGCTGGCAGAAAAACTAAAACCTTCCCAGCTTAAGTCAATGCCATGAGCTCCTACTTGCACTGTATTTACTCAACCGCTAAGACCCCTTATAGCCCATAGATACTCAGTGTTGGGAACTGGCCCAGGTGAATCAATAGTTAACAAGTTAGAAAGTAGCAGCATGCTGACTGTGTAGACAAAGGGACTAGACTTTCTGTCTAAACTTTTTTGTTTGCAAACACATAGAACTAACCTGAACAATATTGTTACATTTTAAGGAAAGATGTGGTTTGTGATATCAGGATTGTTCTGTCTTCTTGACTCAAAAATGTAATGCTGTATTATTAATTGATAGCTGAGCAAAAAGGACTGCAATTCATTTCATGTCGGAAGCTCAGCATTCCTCATGAGTTCAGCACTCTCTGTTATGACCTCCTCAGAGGGTCAGCTATGGGCATACAGCTCAGGAGGAGACAGCAATATTAACTAAGCTCCAGTGAGAAGCATATAGTCATAAAATATATAAAAATATGGCATGGTCTTCAGAGGAACTGAGCACCCTTAACTTTCATTTACTTTAGTAGTCAACATTTACTCTGTTAACACCTCTGAAAATTGGGTCAGTAAGGTACTTCACTTGAAACCATAGTCGTTCTCTTTCTGTCCTATAGCATGTAAAAGACTGTAAATAGAAAAATAAGAACATTTGCATCTTGTAAGGAAATGACTGCTAAGAGTATTTGACTTCTTCATCCTAAACATACTTGTAAAATGAATATGATAAGTTTGCAAGAGAGACTGTGTGATGCTCACTGCTATAATTTAATCTTTCTGTACAAACTTAGCTATTTTTTGGCATAAAGTCTTATGAAGATTAAGATATTACGGTATTGTTGTTTCTTCATACAAATTATCTTGTCAATGTGGTGGAACTTCAAGATTAATGTTATCCTTATCCCAGTAACGTCTTTCAAAATGTACTATCATCAGCCAACCTGCATCTTATTTATGCATCGTGGACCAGATTTTCTGTTTATGTAAATCACCGTATTTTTGCTGAAGTTTGTTATTGTGAGTGGTCTGTGCCAGCTGTGGATATTCCCAGGGATGAGCAGAGAGCATAAGTTGTTCCTGACATGAATTCATGTGAGCCCATTATTGTCAGTACGGTGTTAGAACAGTGTTGCCAGCAGTTTTTAAAAGAAGCATTGATAGATTATTTTTAAAATATAGCAAGATACTAAGAGGGAATTGCAGAGTATCTATCAAAATATCATAGTTCCTATGCTTTTAATGTGGTAGCTCCCCGATACTCTTTTTGAGCACTTGAAAGAGAGCACTTACCTTTCAGAGTATCTCCAACAATTAGTGCAAGAATTGCATCAAAGCTTTGTATGACTTACCAGTTGTTTTCCTTTTAGAAAAGTTGTACCCTCTCTTTGTTTATTTGAACAGGTACATCAGATCTGAGAGGTCAATAATTCTAATCAATTTCTGCCTGTCTATTATCTCATCAAATATCCTTATCCTGGTTGGACAAACTCAGACGCATAACAAGGTATGATGGGTTGTATTAAATTTGCACTTAAATATTGATATCTTTGTTTTATTTGTGTTTAGCTTAAAATAATTACATCCATTTAGTCCTATACTCATAGGACTTAGCATTTTTGGTAAAATATTAACAGACAATGGAAAATGTTTACTGTCTTTCGTAGTGTTTTTTTCCCCTCCAACAATCCCTTTTGGTATTGTTCCCTCTGGATAAGCTGTGTTCTCTGTGGTAGACTTGTATGTTTTATAACTAAATTTCAAAGCAAAAAAGTTCAAAGACTCAACATCAAAAGCATAATTTCTGGTTCATTATAATAGTTGTAATAGGATTGTGCTACAGTGTTTTTGTCTTTTTATTAACACACTGGTACTCGAAAGGCAAGTAGAAATTGCTTAGAAGTTAGAGTACTACTCTTGAAAATGTGCAGAAATAGACGTCATAACAAGCTATGGAACTGTTACATCTCTGACTGATGTAGCTATAAGAAAGTAATAACCCTGCATACCTTACTTAGTGATATATTGCTGATTTATTACTAATGTGTTCTCAGACTCTTTCTGAACATAGTTGTTATTTGTCCCTCTCCTGCAAAACAGGGCTGTGTCAGTGTTTTGCGGCGTCACCCAGTGCCAAGTGATATTAGGCAACTTTCAGAAGTGACAATAAATGGTTGTTTAAAATTAATTATAGCTACATGATAGCTTAGAATAGAAAATAGGATGCAATTGGTGAAGAAGTCACATGAGAGAATGCCATTAAGTTTTGCAGTGAGCAAGTATCTGTAAAGTAATTCTTTATCCCACTGTGTTAAACTACTTAATGCACTGGTCATCTTAATTTTTCCAATATCTAATGAAATATGTTCATCATCTGCTAAAGGATAACTGGTGTTTCTACGACACACCTATAATTAATCATTTACTCTTTTCAAATGACTGCTCAGAAATTTAGCTGCCACAAGTCTCATAAATTCAATGCAAGTCACATAGCTGTACTTTGTAAAACATACCCAAAGTAAACAGTCATTTCCAACACATAATTTAACAAAAAACATTAAAATTAAGGTATTTATATGCTATAAAGTTTTGGAAGTATGTAGAGGTTCAAGCAAACAAAATATGGATTTGCAGAAGAAACCCATGTGATTCTTGCAGGTTTTATTTGGGGGGGGGGAGAAGGGGGGAAGTCAGAAATGGGCAAGCAACATCAGAGTACCAGAGTGCAGAAGAAGGATTAAGCCTCTCTAGAATTTCAGCACTAACATGCGTAGTCATATATACTATTTTATTATGTATTTCAAGAAGAGATATGGCTCAGTAGCTGAAAGTTCCTGTGTATATTGCCACTGTGGAATCAGGGTTTGAGGGCATCGGAATGACTGTGTTTGATAACATGCTCCCTAGGTATGCTGGCAGCCTTTCTCTGATGCTCGGGGAACTCTGAACTAAAACAGACCCTTAATCCAGTTCCTTTCTTTGAATCTTAATCTCCTTGAGCTCCCTCACTTCTGCTTCATGAACTCCTGAAAGTAGAGATATTGACTGATTTCTGAGAACAGCAGATCCTAAAAATGGAGGTGTTCAGAGGAAGTATTTGACAGAAAAAACAACACATCCCAAAGTTTACATTTTGAATATATGGCCTGAGAAATGACTCTAAAGTATCACTTTTTACTACACTTGGCTTCTTTTTGAGTCCACATCTTGCTTTTGATACACGTACCACCCGGGAGCTTCTAGCCAGGGAGTACCTCTAATGGATCAAAGGCAGAATACATTTTTTGTACCGAGGAAGATATTCCTTGATAGAGACCCAAAGTCTTTTTATCACTATGTCCACTGATATGCGAATATATTGTAGCTCCAAGAGGCTGATAAAGACAGTGTTTAGCAAAAAACATATTCAAATTAAAGCAGTCAGATTCAGGTTTGTCTTCAGATATTTGTAAGTAGGGATGTGTTTTAGCATTAGATGTGTTTGAATTCAAATTATGAATTTTTTATTTTCAAAGATCATATAAGACCAGAAGAAGCCAGTGTTTGATTTTTAGTCCATAGATCTGGGTTACAATACTGACAGCTGTAGGAAAAATCATGTTTTCGTTTTGCTGACCTGAAAAACTAAATCTGTAAATGGGAACTTTAGAAAGAAAATCAGGTCCGTCCCTATGGTTTCAGATGAAAAACATTTTGAACTTGTTTCTGAGATCTTATTATTTACTAGAGATCAAACCATTTGAGTTTTTAGTGTTTGTTTGAAAATTTTGGGAGAAATATTGGGAATATTTTATCAAGACAACATAATATTCAAGTCAGTAGAAATTGTTTCCTGAATAAAAGTTGAGATGGTGTTTTATAGCAAGGTCATGTTCTTTACTATATTGGAGAAAATTTGAGAAATATGACATGCCAAGTTTAAGAGTTTATTTACTCTGTTCTGTTCTCATTCTTCTGTCCATACTATTCTCCATACTATATTATTGGAGCACCAAGGTATTGTCCATATGATGCTGCTAATATTCACAACATTGAAGAATGCCCCTTTAGTCGGTTTCTCATGCTTTAGTTTGGTTTTGCTTCTGAGTTTCAATTGTCCCAAGCTCTACATTTGCATATTCCCTTCGAGAATAGGTGCTTGTAAATGTCGTCAAAGCTGAATTCCAGTTTAAAGTTGAACAGCGTGTAAATTAAGCATACCGAAGACATATTTATAACAAACAGCATATTGTCAGTCTGTTTGCAGTTTGCAGTTTTCTCTATCTGTATTAAACACTTTACTAACTACTTCTATTCATTTCAATGCTATTCAATCCCCAGGAAATTCCTGTGGGTCATTTTAGTACGCCCATTGACATCTGTGTCAAAGAAAAAAATATTGAGTTTCTGGGTCTGGATAAGTGCAGGTTTTCTGTTATTTTCTTTCTGTTTTATGTAAATTTAGATACTTAGCATGTTACGTTTAGCTCTACTATTTGAAGTTTGACTATATCCTTGATGTTTTTACACAAGCTTCTTTTAGTGAAGTCTAAGTGAGTTTTAATATCGCACTCTCTAAGTTCTGCCTTTTTTCAGTAAAAAAGATCATGGTATTTCCCACAGGCAGAAATGGACTAAATATTTACAAGGACATGTAGAAGTAGTTTAAATTCTTTCAAGCTACCATAGCTTTTCCATTATAATATACTCTGTTTAAAAGTGAATTTTTCTCCAGTTTCAGGAACTTGAGGATACCAACATTAGACCAGAGGTCTAGGTTGTGGGGCTTTTTAGCTTGTTTTAGAATATCTCGTGATGGGCGGCATGGAGGGGACTATGGTTTCTCTTGTAAGGTTTGGATTGGGATAGCAAAAAAAGGCTTTTGTCAACAGAAAAGCCTTGCTCCTTTATTCCTTCTTAGCGAAGCGCATTGTGCTTTTTATTGAAGGACACAGCTGAGAAATGTTTCGCTTTTTTCAGGATGTTTCCCCAAACCTCTCAAAATGCAGAACTTTGTTCAAAGCCTTCTTAATGTTTGACTGTGTAAGAGATTTCTGTTTTGTCAGATCCTGGTTTGAAATACAGGTCACTGAAGGCTGAATTTACAAGAATATTATGAAATTAATTATGTATCTTGTTTAAATATGCTCGGTGTTATACTAGGTATGAGAAGCATATTAATTTACTTTGGTATTTCTTTTTGTCTCTTGTTTTCTTTGCAGTATTAAATGTTAGCCACATAATCATATTTAAATTTGAGGATATGCAATTGATACACTGGAGATAGCCCTTTAACAGCTGAAATTAGTTGTAACATTGAAATTAAGTCTCCTAATTAAGAAAGGGTAACACTTGTCATGTATAACCTAACTGCTTAAATATCTGTTATTTCACAAATACTATGAGATGTCCCTAACATCTACAAAAGCATTACGTATTTACTTTGAAGAGACTGACAGTTTTCTTTGAGGAAACATCCTTCAGTGATTTGTAGGTTTCACTGTAATGTAACTCTTGCTATATTATGTTTCCTAATGTTCTTCTTGCCATCAAGAAAAATGGTTGCATTTCTTCTATATGTGGACCTTTAACGCTTAAGCTATAAATCTTTACTATGCTTCTGATCCCATTTAATGAATAGATTCTCTACCCCAAATAAGTTATTGATTAATATTATGTGTATTTTTCATAAATTGTCCTTCCTTTTGCATACATTCAGAAAATACTTTGTTTTTTTCACAGTTCTGCCTAAATAAAAACACACCAACTGTTTGATGTAAACAATTCTTGTTTACCTATTTTTCCTGTGAAGAAAACAAAACTGAATACAATTTAAAATAAATTATACATATGAGCAAAAGTTAATTATTTTCTATATTAGCTGTTTCCAAGTGTACTTAAGTTTGGGTCTCTTGTGAGGAATTTTAGAATTTTTAGAAATGTCATAAACCCCTGTACGTTTTGTTAGCCCTAGTCAGGTTTGTGTGTGTCTACCAAGGGAAGACTAGGGAAGATGTTAGGGCACAAGGCAAGATCTAGCAATGCTGATATTGTGTGTCATTCCTGTTTAGTTGCAAAATCCAGTTTATTATGCTTACTATTACATTTTGGAATTGGTCTCTTAGACCATACCTGAAAAGATATGAAAAAGGCAGGTCCTGACCATCTAAAGCACATAACATAAACAATCACTAGTTTTGCTAAATGCATTGTGAACAAGCAGAAAACCTGTACAGTTTTTTACATAATAAGATTAAAATGTTCACTAAATAGGCTGACTGGACAAAAATAACCCTGTTTTAGTCTTCTTTTTTTTTTTTTTTTTTTTTTTTTAATGGAGTTTCTAATCTGGAAGAAGCAAATAGAAGTGGAAAGGAGTTGAGAAGCCACAACACCCCTTTCCCACAGCACTCTGAAGCAGCTGACTGTGGCACTAGGGCTCCCTCAGGTTTTGAGAAATGGTGGGTGGCGGGATCCCCTGAGAACCCTGCAAACATTCAGGTGATACTAATGCCGCTAACTATGTGGCTCTTGCCCCATATCTGCCACTGCCTTACAGATGCAGGCATCATGGCAATATATCTCCTAGGAAACAGCGGGGGAGACCTAAGAGCAGATGGAACGAACAGAGAAATGGTGCTAACACAGCATTAAGGTTGTGTTAGAAAATCAATGAGGAAGTAGGGAATTTAGTATCTCAGGCAGTAGCACTCTGTTTTTTGGGTCTTGCCTAGAGAACTTCAGGGGAATATCCCCCATTTAAGCAACTGAAGCCCAGGAAAATGTGTCCTTCCATTTTTGCCAGTACCCAATGTCCAAATTAACACTTACTTTGCAGAATGTCACCTCTTTCTTTGTGTAACAGCTTTGTGAACAGCTGAGCCACAGAGCCTCCGGTATGGGTCAGCCATCACAGAAACACACCAATAAATAGGTCAGCAGTCAAGAGTGCACTGCACCACACACATCTGCCTGATGTGTATTCGGGAACTCAGAAACAATTAACTGAAGAAGAGCCCACTTAACTGAATAACTATTACAGGAGTCGGTCTGTTTAAGCAACACTGTTTTACCATGCCAAATTCTGACAAAACCCGTTAACATCAGCTGAATTAACTACCTGCTTTTAGATTCTCAAGAGAACCTCTGGGAGCAGATCTTTCTTACCCAAGATCAGTAAACATTGTCATTCATGCTACTGTTACCTGCCTCAGAGGAGAAGGTAACATTCTTCTCAAAAGTGCCTGCCAGTCTGTTTCTCAAAATACATCAACTTTATCATTCAGTTTGCTATTTCTAAACAAACCAGACATTTTGATTGTAAGTGGGTTACAGGGAAGAAATTGGGTAGATATTAGCAGCATGTGTTCTCTGCCTCCAATCCCCAGAAACTTTTTAAGAGCTCTGCGAGCTATTTTAGAATCACAGAATTGTTCAGGTTGGAAGATCATCTGGTCCAACCTTATTCTCAAGGCAGGGTCAGCTGTAGGGTCAGAACAGGTTGCTCACAGCTTTATATAGTGAAGTCCTGAAAACCTCCAGGTGTGGAAACCGCACAACCTCCTTGGGAAACTTGCTCCATTGCTTGGCTGTCCTCATGGCTAAAAAGTTCTTCCATAGTCTGGAAGTTTTCCAGTTTTTCCAAGAGTCTGGACCTCTTGTTTCAATTTATGCCCATTGTCCCTTGTCATCCCACCACACATCAATGTGAAGAGTCTGCCTTCATCTACTCAATGACCTCTCTATAGACAGTGACAGGCTGATGCTAGATGCCCCTGAAGCCATGTCTTTTCCAGACTGAAGAAGCCCACCTTCCTTAGCCTCTCTAGGAAGCGTTACAGCCTCCAAGCATCTTGGTGGCGTCTGCTAAACTCACTCTAGTTTCCATGTCTTCCATGCATTGGGCAAATCAGTTGAACTGAACATAGTATTCTAGATATGGTCTACTGAGTGCTAAGCAGAGGAGGAAAAGCCATCCCTCAACCTACGGGCTGTGCTTCTCTTCATGCCAGCCCCAGATGTTGTCAACTGTCTGTGCTGCCAGGAAACACTGCTGACTCATATTCAGCTCATTGCCCATCCCTCGAACCTGTATAGATCTCTCCAGATCGCAACCATGCCCTTGAGCATATAGACTGGTCCCCCCAGTTTGGTGTTATTTACAAACTGTATGAACAAGCACTCCACTGCCTACTCCAGGTCACTGACATTAATCATAGGTCCCTGGATAGACCCATGTAGTATTCTGCTTGTTATCCGCTTCCGGGTAAATTGCCACCCATTAGTTATTACACTCTAAGCCAACCATACAACTAGTTTTTTTCTACTCAAGAGTATTCTCACAAGAATATTGTGAGAGACTTTGTGCAGCTCATTTTAATGAGCTTCATTTTGAAAAGCAAAAGTGATGTTGGTTTGCGAATCCAAAATTTACCAAGGTTTATCCATGAAAGACTTAGACTGTGTCTGACCCATGACTCACACTGGTGCCAGCTCAAGTGTCTCTCAGCTGGTGAGGGTCTTCTGCTGCCCACCCACACAACCGCATATTGCACACACGTGCTGAGGAATGTTGCACAGGTGTAGTCTACTCCCTCCTCCCTGGCTGTGGTGCTGGACTTGGTGCTGGCATGTGTGCCTCCACTGTCCTGCCTTAATGCAAAAGAAAAATAGCTCAGACTTCCCTGAGGTAACCCTCTGCTGTCCTACTCTTCCCAAAATGGTGGGGTTTTCCCTCCTTGTTCTTCAGGACCCATTTAGAGTAGTTTTTTCTCTTCTAGAATTCACCCCCGCAGCCCTGAGGAAAATAGTTCATTCTCTCACAAACACCTATTTGAATCATTTCAGACAATCTGTTGACGACTCAAGCAGCTATTTTGGGCTTCACACCTTTTTCTACTTCTCTTTTGCTTATTTGTTGAATTTCAGTGGAAACAGAAAAGCAGTCAGTGGGAAGCAGATCAACCTACAAATAGTTAAATGTGCATGTCTCTCATTTACATAATCTTAGTTTTAAGAAAGAGGAAACCATATAGATTTCCAAGTATAATGGTAAAAAGGATTTTTAGATGAAGACAAAATAGGAATAAACTTCACAAGACTAAAAGGTTTAAGCAATAATGACAACAAAAGCAACACCAAAAATCAGCATTCAGCTACTTGGTTGTTTTTTCTAGTATGAAAGTTGAATTTCCTACATGGATTTTCCTATGTGGGTTATAATTTCTAAGAACGTAGACATAGAATCCATTTGTCACATACACCAAAACAGCTACAGAAACACAGTAAGGTATTTTTGATACAGCTATCTGGTAAATAAAAAATACAACTCTGAGAAAAATGCACTGTAAATCTTATGCCCTACTACAATAATTATTACATCATTACTTTTTCTGCATAACAAAATGAAACATGTTAGAAAACACAAAATCTTTTAGAAGACTATAATTTAAGGAAAAATAGTGTAAATTTTGTGTGAAAGATTATCTACCTATTGTACTCAATTTTATTTATACTTCCCTCCAATTCCCTGTTGTGTCTGAGTATTTTCAGGAACATATGGTATGGTTTAACCTTGACATGCACTGTGAAGCTCATTTGTACAGTTTTACTTTTTTTTTCTTGTATTCTCCTAGGTCAGAGTTTTTAGGCCCCTATATCTTGCGGTCAAGTCAATGAGAGCATGATAAGGGAAATGACTATTGAATTGGTCTGATTCTCAGACTGGTCTGATCAGAAGCTGTAAAATAAGTATTCTTGCCTAACACTACATACTTCACTCTGTAAAAGCTACGGGGCTCAGGCCTGTGAACCTTAGACATGAAAGTGTTCTCTAGCCCTACGCTTACTTTTATTTTAAAGTGTTAGAAATAGTATCACATAGAAGTTGGGAAAATCAGGCTCAGAGGTGATTTAAGAGTCAGTATGAAAATTAATCGTGAGGTTTGTGTTTGTTACTTATGGCTGAAGTACACTCAGTTCTGAAAACATCTTGAAAGTGAATCAGTTCCCTTTTTATGCTGAAGTCCCTCTTTTGCAGCAACTGAAAAAAAAAAAAAAAGTGAATGATGTTTTGCTAGATTCAATCAAACTCATCCAGGATGCTGTTTGAACAGAAGCCAAAACCAACCACTCCAGAAGTACAAGATGCTCTGCCCTGGGCAATTGTGAGTTAACCTACCCTGTACCCTATTAGATTGTTTAATTTGTGGTTGACTTTAAGTCATGGCCAAAATAAACCTCTCATAAAAAGATAATTGTTCTCAGGTGCTAAGATTAAGGTCTGGGTTCCAGTGCCTATGTCCAGACCTGTTTATTCATTTTATATTTGTCTGTGTTTGGAGGGAAAAAAAAAAAGTGGCATGAGGTGGATCTCAAGTTTCTTTCTTTCATTCCCTATGAATCTTGTTTGCTTTTCAACAGGAAAAACATAAGGGTGTCTTTCCCATTTCCACATTCTAGCTCTTCTACAGGGTGATGGTAGGTGAAAGTTCATGGGAAGGGGGACAAGCAGGATGCGAATCTCTGTTCTAGGTAGAGATCAACAATCAGATGTAAAGCCAAGGATGATCAAACAAATTCTGATCTTTCCCACTTTTTCTTTCTGAGAAAAAACCTGTAGTCACTGTGCGCTGAACTCATTAAGTCACCATTCTCTAAGTATGATCTGAACATATTTATTACATCATGAGAAAAAGCAATGTCATTAGGTGTTCTGGATTGCAGCAGGACTTTGTTGTGAGAGGGATGCTCAGCTTGTCAAATAAAGAGACTCCTAGGTATGGCTAGGGATGCAAAATTATGTACCCTGAGATCCTCTTGGTGCTAGCGTAAAATGCATGTAGTGCCAGTTGGACCAGATGATCCCCGAGGTCCCTTCCAACCTGGTATTCTAGGATAGTGCCACTAATTTTAGACCGCTGCTGAAACATGATCTTTTTATATTTGTTTTCATGGACATACGTGCTTATTATGTTGAGTCTCAGTGAGTCACACCATAGACATCAAACCTGGTACTGGAAAATTTGACAGTAACGGTGTTTTTCTCTTTTGATGCTTTTGTCAAAATTCATATAACACTGACATTGTGGATGAATAAGTAGGTATTGTGTGGAATTTAATAGAAAATTATGCACAGAATAATTGTTGAAAGAAAACTGTAAAGGTAAATTTACGAAGCATGCGTTTGGCTATAATCATGGACATTTTTAATGAATGTAATTGTAAGATTTCCAGAACCCTGCAGGGAAATGTACATGTTTGTAATAAAAAGGCCTCAAGCTGTTAAAACTGATAGAATTTTTGAAATGTCAAGAAAGTTCAGTTTGCACTAGACTTCTGGGTTTAAAAACAGGATGGAAAACATGTTAGTATCTCTCTCTTCTGAAGAAAACTGAAATATATCTGGCACAAGGAGTCCAGCAGTTGGAAGGAAGTATGAATAAGGTTGGCACAAAATGTTGTTCCATTAGTAAGTGATTACATATCTGTCTCTAATTAGTAGCATGGCATATAATTTGTGCTCTATGCTCTTTATTTCATAAAAAGTAACATCTTTAACCTATCTTATATTTGCTAAATAATTTCTTTAAGCTAGGAAATCCAAATGGATTTATTATTATTTAAATACCACTTAAAGTTAGGTGAAGGCTTAGAATGATAATGGCTTCCTTAACAAGCTTAGCTGAACCATACGGGACAACAAAGCCCAATGTGTCAGAACCTACAGCTATTGAAACATGGGTTTTAAAAAGATGGGATTAATTGTAAAGCTGTTGTTATTTGCATTGAGATTTTACACTTCTTATATTTAAGAGGGCTTTCAAGTCTCTGTCTTTGACTGTATATCCTCTTATGTCCAGTCAATCAGAATTCGGGCTAGAGTGTTAGCAATTTAATTATTGCTGTAAGACCTTCATTTTGGCACTGCTTATCTTTTAAAGTAAATACAGAAGAGTAATAACGTTTCACTGAACTGAGTGATCCCACAAGGCACTGCAGTTGTACTACAATGGAAGAAAAATTGTTTTGCCTAGGAATCATAGTTAGACCTCAGCATCAAGGCAGCATTAATGATGGACAAGAACTGCTGCTGGACTCAGTTTGTCTCTTGCAGCTATTCGTAAACCTCATCCCATAAAATCTCTCCAGAAACCAATTTGTAAGAGTTTAAATCCCATCAAGTGTCTGTTCCCATTCCTTTCTAAAGGGTTGTTTTGGAAAGAAGATTCAACAACAGGAACTAACACCGGTGAAAATATGTTCTAGTCAGATTTAAACCTTAGTGAGAAGACTCAATCACATTCCATAACTAACTAAAGAACCTGTCTGTCCTAGTTAAGTGATAACCACTAAACAATCAAACGTCTTTTTAATTGTAGGAAATTGTCAGTTACGGATAGGAAGCTTTCAAGACTTCGAGTTGTGGCATTAATCCCTGTTCACATGTTTTGCCAGTAGCAAATGCACAGCCTGAAATGAATCAAAACCAAGCCTTGCTGTTGCCATGACTCGGAACGTGCACACAAGTTATTGATATAGCTCAGCTGACACTTGTAATGCCATGATGACTTGACATGATTGTGTGTTTGAGCCCCTGGAGATCTCAGTTCGTTGACTTTTCAATACTTCAGTGAATAGGTATGGTAAGCAAAGCAGAGCCAAAGCAGCACTTTGAGGTTTCTTTGTCAAAGAAACACTTTGCAGGGTTTCCATTTAGGTTATGTGTATACTGCACCCAGCACAGCTGGCCCTTGGTATGTCTCACTGTTACACAGTATTAGTGTTAAATAGTACAAATTCATATGGGATTTGCTAATCTCGGCTCATGGTCCTTCTGTTCTCTATATGTAAACCTTTCATCATGTGTCATCTAGAAGGACTGGTTTGGGTCACTTGGATTGTCTTGTCTCCCCTAGAAACTGAACAGAAATCTGCTAGTGTGCTATGAAAGCTTAAACTTGCGGAAGGAATTTGTCTAAGTGGTGCTGAAGAAAAAGGAATAAAAAGTGGATGGTTATGAATGCACAGAACAAGTAGCCTTTTAGTACAGTCCCCAGCTTATTTCTTCTCCAAACTTCTTGTTAGGCTTATATGCACAATACTCTTCTGTGACAGTCTGGTTCTCTCACCATGGCCACCAGAAACTTTTGTAAAGTATAAGAATAGATCTATAATAAAACATTACCCAATTTCTAAATACAGTAAAAAAAAAATAATAATCTTGTGCCTTCTGGCGTCTGGAAGGGAAGATTGTGACCCCACAATGATCTAAACCTGTCAGTGCAATCAGTTTAGAGACTCTGCTGTGTGTGCAGAGGATGGCACTGATTTCAGTGGTAGGCTCTGCAGGCAAAGTTATCTGATCGTGCAGGTCACAGAGCATCCACTAAGGGAATTCCCAGCAGAGGAGCAGAGAGAATACAGATAGACTTTCCAAAAATAATTTGGCTATATCATGTCATCCAGGGCATGATGGACATGGATATAGTCTGGGAGATTTTGTAGGAGGAGACATCCACACCAAGTATATAATTTAAAACTTAACATTTTATACTTGTTAATTTGAGTTGCCAAGATGCGTCTGAGAGACATGTAGCATTAATTATTAATTATTGTTGTTGTTGATAAAAATAAACCTATCATTAAGGCTCCGGGAGTATTTCCAACACCAACAAATTTTCAATTTGATTTATTAACAGATATAAACATTTATTTTTTTATTTCTCCCTCCAGAGCCTCAACTTATTTCACATTCGCCCCTCCCATAGGGAAAAGCTTGAGTAAATGTATCAGCCTTGTGCTGTGTTCTCAATGTCAGCACATCGAGATCCACCAGCTCTACTGCAGAAGCATGGAGTGGGGGAAAGAGGTGAGGACACCTTCAGCTGTAGTGAGACAGTTCAGCCTCCATTTATGAGCATTTTAACCTTAGAAATGTTTGGTATGCAGAAACAATCGATTTTGTGAAGAAGGCTGGACATGAAAGTCTGTCAGGTAAAATGGAGCAAAAAAAAGAAGCTCTGTTTCCACCTGGCAGCAAAAGTGAGAGTAGTATAGACTACAGGGAAGAGGTGTACTAGAAGCAGTAGTGCTGTGAAGGGCACAAACTTTGCTCTTATTTATTACAGTCACATGTGAGTGGAACCAAAGGATTAATTTATTTTTTGCATTAGCAGAAGCTTCCAACTGGTCTGGAAGTGTCACCCATCGAGCATTCCACATGTTGAGCAGGTTAAGCTGGTTAAATATGTAGGCCTCAAAAGTTGGTATACCAGTCAAACACATACCAGAAGAGAAAGGTTACAACTTCTACTCCATATACAGACAGGTACAAATAACAGTATTATTATCAAAGCCAAGGTCTGGGAATTCAGGGACTTCTACACAGGCCTTTTCCATTTTCAAATAGAGATGACAGCTTACAGGATGCAAGCTTTACTTTCTGATCGTGCAGGTTTCCTTCAGTAGTTGAATTTCAATGCAGAACAATTTCCTGGTGATGGCAAGGCATCAGTGCTCTGTCACCCGAACCGTAAAGAAGTTTTTCCATGTATTTGAATGGAACTTCCTATGTTCCAACTTGTGCCCATTGCCCCTCATCCTGTCACTGGGAACCACTGAAAAGAATCTGGCTCCATCCTCCTTCAACCCACCCTTTAGATACTTGTATGCCATACTAAGGTCTCCCCTCAGCCTTCTCTTCTCCAGGCTAAAGAGTCCCAGCTCTCTCAGCCTTTCCTCAT
>NW_009647423.1:605764-613370 GCF_000708025.1 Charadrius vociferus | reverse complement strand
CTCCTTCTTCTCAGATCTACTTCCCAGCAGGTCCACCCCTAACCTATACTGGTGCCTAGCATTCTTCCTCCCCAGGGGCAAGGACCCTGCACTTGCTCTTGTTGAACCTCATTAATGTTCTTCTCTGCCCAGCTCTCCAGCCCATCCGGGTCACACTGGATGGCAGCACAGCCCTCTGGAGTGTCAGCCACACCTCCCAGTTTGGTGTCATCAACAAACTTGCTGAGGATACACTCTGTCCCCTCATCCAGGTCATTGATGAATATATTGAACAAGATTGGACCGAGTATTCACCCCTGGGGGACACCACTGGTTACAGGCCTCCAACTTGATATTGCTCCATTAATCATAACCCTCTGAGTTCTGTCACACAGCCAGCTCTCAATCCACCTCTCTGTCACCTCATCTAGCCCACACTTCCTCAGCTTCCTAATGAGGATGTTATGGGAAACAGTGTCAAAAGCCTTGCTGAAGTCAAAAAGAAGCAGCACCCAACTACAGTACTCAAATCTCTTGTGGCGCTGGCCAGTTGGGCAGGTTTTGTTCCCAGATTATTTCTTACTTAAGAGCCCACCATGTTCCTGGACCGTTGGAGGGTTTGCCTAAATGCTTCAACCTGGAGTCTGACAGAAACAATTTCCTGGAGGATTTATGAGTTAGAAGTCAGGAGTTACAAGTTAGAAGGCCACGCAATGTGGTCACAATGAGTGGAGAACATTTCTTACTTTCCCTAAGATACTCATTTCTCTGTCTTAGATGTTCACTGATTTTAGCGCATTCCATGCAGATAGTGATGTGCCAGATAACAATCCATCTCCTCCCACTGAAATACTATTTTTTTTTCTGCAGATAGTCTCTTAGTACATACTGTTTTACATGGAAACTGTTTGCATCCCATATACATTAAATTTTTAATATGAGACTCAGTGAGACACAAAGCCAGGGGTTAATCATGTGGTTAGCCGTTTGGTTAATGATTTAAAATAACTGAAGGGATTTTATTTCCTTTAAAATGCTACTAATGCATTATTTAATAAGTCATAATTTGTATATAATAAAATGCCTAGGTTCCGTCAATGATAATTATGTTACTTAGGAACAATTTGTAGTCACACATGCTGAAAACAATACAATAGCATTTGCTTTCAGTCTGACACTGTATGGCAAACATCTATGTTTCTTTGAGCTTTATGTCCAATGTTGCATTTTACTTAATATTTTTATGGGTATTTACCTTTCAAAATAACCAAATCTAAACTGGAACAGAGCTCAAAGCACTTTGGCAAAAGAATGTTTATATATGCTAATGATTTCTAATTAGGAAGAAAGAAATTGCTAAAAACTAAGACAATGTGTTACCAGCAAGACAGTTACTCTGTCTTTAATTATATGCAGTGCCTTTGAGGGCACAGAGCGTTTGAGTGGAGAACAGCAGACCAAGAAGTTCAGTAGATAAGACAGCTACCCATTCTTCTCTTGTTGAATACCAAACCTTGGTCCAAGGCAAAATCCTCCTTGTGAAAACAGAACTGTGGTACTGCTGGCTTTGTGGAGAAGAGGCTTGCACTAAAACTATTTCACTTCCTAATTACTGTGAAAAATGCAGGTCACTTGTTGGGCAGGAGTAAGGTGCATCATGAGGTCCATAGTCATTATTTCTGCCACTGACTGTCAGAAAGGAGGTGAGAGGGAGAATCTTCTAGCCAGGCTGTCTTCAGGTGGGAGTCAAGAACTGCCTTACGGAGCCCTTGCTGTGTGGCATGGGGAGGGGAAGGTCCTAGTTTTGATAACTGCATTTTACTTTTCTATCTCCTTCTTGCAAGAAGTGTTAGTAGTGAGTGGAGATTTCCCTTTTCAGGCCTCCATGTGGAAAAAAAAAAATCTGTTTTCAAATTAAAAATTAAGAAAGGGGAGACCTTATCGCTCTCTACAACTACCTGAAAGGAGGGTGTAGTGAGGTGGGGGTTGGTCTTTTCTCCCAAGTAACAAGCGATGGGATAAGAGGAAATGGCCTCAAGTTGCTCAAGTGTAGATGTGGTACTTAGGGACATGGTTTAGTGGTGGACTTGGCAGTGCTAGGTTAACAGTTGGACATGATGATCTTAGAGGTCTTTTCCAACCTAAACTATTCTATCATTCTATGAAAGTAAAATGGCCATTGCATAGTCTCCTCTTTCATCAGTTCCCCTTTCTTTTTCTTTTCTTCCCTTCATTTCTTTTCTCTTCCTTCTTCATTCATTGCTTGCCTTGCTTTCGTGATTTGTGATCATCTACTTTTGGTCTGGCTTTCCTCACCTTTGCCTTTGTTTGGCTTCCCTGATATTGTTTCCTTGTGTCTTTGTCATCCAATATTATGATCAAAGCCAACATTTGAGAATCAGGGTCTTCTACACAGGTCTTCTTCATTTTCAAAGAGAGAAGACAGCTTACAGGATGCAGACATTACTTTCTGATCATGTAGGTTTTCTTCAGTATTTGAATTTCAATGCAGAACAATTTCCTGGTGATGGCAAGGCACTGAAACTCATAAGAAAGAGGAGCAGCATCCAACTACAGTACTCAAATCTTTTGTGGCTCTGGCCAGTCAGGCAGGTTTTGTTTCCAGATCATTTCTTACAGAGGAACACACCGTGTTCCTGGACTGTTAAAGGGTTTGCACAAATGCACCAACCTGGAGTCTGACAGAAACAACTTCCTCAATGATTTACATGTTAGAAGGAAAGGTCCTTCTCTGTTGTATTTTTTCCCCTTCTCTTCTGGCTCTCTTTTGTTTCTTGAGAGGCAGAGATCTTCCTGCTTGCTTTGTCCTTCTATACTTCATGTCCACTTTTTCACCCTGTTGAAATTCTCTGCCTTGATTGTCAAGCTTCTCAACAGATAACCTCTTTACAGTAATGGCTATCCTCTATTCTGTTGTTGCCTTCAAATTATCGAATTCCCTTTCTCATGGAAGATAAACTGAACATTTCAAGCTCAGTTATAACACTTGAAGGCAGTAGCTCTGCCTCATAGATAGAAAAAAAAGAGAAATGAAGGAAAATGTGGTTATGAGATGTGATAGCTCAGTAAGACTCTCATCATGTACCAGTGGGACATACATTGTGTGCAAGCAGTTCTTCATTGCAGTGCTTCTCAATAAGAAATGTTTTGGTTTTCTTTTTGTTATTGAACTATAGTTCAAAAGACAGTGGGGAGTAGAAATTATATTACTATATATTTCTTTTAGAATTATACTATGCAATGATGCTGTATATAGTATTTTTTACATATTGTGGAGTTATTATTAAAGAGACTTCCACTCAAAATTCAGTAGCCCTAGCGGGGGGGCGGGGGTTATATACTAAACCAGACAGCAATCTAATGCATCATTGACACTCTGACATCCCCATGGCACAGAGAAGGGCTGAGAAACTGCCTCGTGCAGGGGTGCAAGAGAGCCCAATGGTCTGAAGTCCCTTCACAAAACCATCCATTCTGTCATGCGATTGCCCTCATCATGTGTCGCTTTATGGTATTATAGGAAATCACACTATGTAGCTTTTTTTTCCTTAAGCAAGCTGAACATCACTATCTCCCATGCTTTACTCGTATCTTGAGCTACTCTGTCATCTTTTAAAGTAGGCCAGGCATTTTTTGATTAATTTATGGCTAAAATTACCTTTTAAAAATCAAATCTACCTTTATAAAACTATTCTTTTTGTCCATTAAAGGAATTAAACATTTTAAACTGAGAAAATCTAACTCAGTAAATAAATAAACAGATCATTACACACCCACCTTCCAGGCTGATCTTAGGCCTTTTTTTTATCTCTGTGCTGTCAGAGATTGAGAACATTAGATTGATGCTCAGAACATCATGTCACTTCCCTGTATCTAGCACTGTATCTATGTTTACTACAATCTGCCTTTTAAAATTCATGTTAAAATATGGGCTAGGTGAGAAACATTAAACACAGCTGGGTTGTAAATTGGCTCATACCTGCCGCCAGTAAACCCTCGCAAAATGGCAGGTATAGCGTAACAGAAAAACTACTTGCAAACCATCACACTCAGCACACAGATTCACTAGGTAAAGTCAAAAACAGTGAAAATCAAGCCTGAAGTCTGATTCGGCTCCTTTGCATTCCTTTCAAAATGCAAACAGGCCATAAACCCTCTGCTGCCTGGTTAAGCAGTTAGTTTACAATTGCTTTGTGTCAAGTGCTGAGCACAAAGTAGCTCAAATATGCCAGCAAATATATCCCTCTTCATTTCTTCTAGCTGCTTGTCAAAGAGCAATAGAATGGCTGCTGTTCTTTTGGTTTCTATAATTCCAAATATGGGATCTGTTCCCTCCCAACTCTCATTGAGGGGTAGATTTTTCATACAGTGCTTTCTAAGCTGCACAATGCCCCCAGATTATAATGGGGGCTGCGCAACCTAAAATCCTGCAGCGCTTTGAAATTAAGCTTAAAACCCTGCCGTGCTTTGGAAATGATGGATTTTTATTCAGCAGTATGTGTTGGCACCAGAGTGGAGAAAGGCCCAAGGAGTTTCACAAATATTGCTGGGATAGGACTAAGGTGTTTCACACAGGACCTATCCAAGGAACACTACTTTGTATTGACTATGCCTGCAAAACAACAACATAACATGCATTCGAAAGGCTTTTAGATAATGTCATCAAAGACTAATTGCGATAGATCCAACACAGAAGCAGAATTTCTGTTTTTCATAGTATGAACCTGTTTACTTCTGGGATACCCTTCTTTGCCATGCATATAGCAATCCCTATCATTATTCTTTTAATTATTATTAAGCCATCTTTTCTGATGGGACAGTTTTCAAGATAGTGAGTTGCAGAGTGGATTTGAAATTAAAAGATCATACAGTTATACAGCTGTAGTAAACAGGAGATTTAATCAACAGAATTTGATAGATGATAGTTCCTGCAACTGAATTAGACCCTAATTCTGAAGTCAGTTCTTTGGAGTCCCACCAAAGCTCTGGGACCTCTACAGTCATTCCCTTTAAGACAGGCCTGTTGTTGTAATGGTTGTGGCACTGTAAAAAAAGCTAAAGTAACCATTATCACTCAGCTCTGTGGATCAGTTAGCTTTTAAATAATTGTCCCTGAACAATAACTCATGATTCACATACTAAACACCCTTATGGAATAGTCCTGTATATTTCATTCAAATACTGTATCTTTGGTTTAGATTTTTGGAGAATATCCAATGCATCTCTTGAAAATACAGAATTCCAGAGCAGTTTGGAATAAATTCTAAAGAACTCTATGAAGTTCTGCAGAACCTCTCTTTGTGCATGTATGCGTGAGAGTCTGCACGCATGCATGTGTGTGTGTGTATGCCGGTAAGTGCAGGATTTTTCAAATAGGAATCAATCATATATTAATTTTGAATTTCAAATGCACAACTTCCTTTGGTTATGATAGGATCTATGAGTATGTATGAGAGTAGAATACAGCCCATTAGTGATTTAATCTACCAGTTTCAAAATTTGTAAGTCAAAATGCAACGTCCTATTGACACATTTGCAATATAAGCAAATGATGAAAACAAAGGTAATGTGATAGATACATAGATAATGAAATTCAGGAGAATGTCTGAGCTCAAAGGCATGAGGAACCCACCAGGTATGCTGTGGAATCAAAAGGTAATATGCTATTTTTTATTTTTCTTTATTTGAAGGTATGTTCGAAAAATATGTAAGTGGCTATATTCTTTTGAAAACCAAAAAATAAATCCAAACCCTTTTTTATATACCATTTAGTCTCATTTAGGTAAGTTAATGTTTAGCAGTTTGAACAATTCAATTAATTATAAGCCCTCCTTCTGAATTATTTCAGAGTTCAAAATAATATTTAGCCTTTTAATGAGGCTGACAGCGATAGGTGAAGTCTTTACTGTGAAAGCACATTGGATATTTTTTTGCATATTTGACATCTGGTTCTTTACATCATGTGATTTCCTGTATCATTTGTTTCATATTTGTGGCATTTTAGTTTTTGTTAGAAGTAAGTATCAGCAGCTTTTATGGCGATAAGAAGCTGTGAACGTGTTATGGGTCCATGAGCAAGCTGCTTGAATTGGATCTTATTTTGCGCAGTGATACAGTTGCTTTTCAGTGAGCTACGAATCAAGTCATGTCTTATGTTAAGTAGTCATGACATTATATCCAGCTGAATTTATTACTCTTTCTATTAAGTTTTTCTGTGAGCAATCACAATACTGACAAGGCTGCCATGTTAACATTTTTAAGCAGCTAGTGGGGTTGATTTGCCTACAGGCTCCCAGGGGACAGTGGGTGTTCCAATCATTTTACAAAAAGAAGTGACAGGTTGTGCTCTCACGAGTGACTGTGCCACTTTCTTTATGCCTCTAGATTCTTCCATCTCAGCACGAAACTTAATATTTGATCAGAAACATTAGAATAAATTTGCAATGTAATATTAAACTGATTTAACTTTAACCTTGCAGCTCTTCAGGTACCGATCTTGCCATGTATAAGCACGAGTTCTTGTGCCATAGAGGACTTAATTAGCCTGATTTTCAGTACCTTCTCTATCTTTAGGGTAGAAAGAATTGATTTATTTCTTAATCTAACTATGGGGTTTAGGACAATATTTAGCATTTAACCAGAAACTTCTGCTAATAAAACAGCACTAATATTCTTTTCTTGAAAATACTAATATGCAAGCACATTAGTCATCACTACGTTGTAGCAGCTTAACTTAAAGCAGCTGAAGATATTACAGATGCATAGACTTTTGGCTTTAAAATTGCTTATATTTTAAGCATCAAGCACATTTCCATGGGGTATCCCCCCAATGATACGTGTGAAATATTGTTCAAAATGCAGTATTCTAGACTTAATGAAGTCAGTGCAAATTCTGTGCCAACTCTGGTAGCTTCATGGTTTTGCTCTTTGTGGGAGGACTCAAGCACTTCAAGTTACTGCAGTATATTTAGAAGTGAAATCCAGATACCTTCAGGGTTTGTTTGCTGTCTGGTTGGTTTTTTTTTTAAAGATACTTTAAATCTCAAGACTTCCAGAATACAATTTCAGACTAGCTGCAAAATGCACCCATCTCTGCAAAGCTCAACTGCTCAGCATGTCACTTGCCTCCAAACCCCTGTGTGATAGAGAAACCAAATATTCCCCCAAGTACCAGCTCAGAAGGGCCTGATCTGTCTTGTGTTCTGAGAGCACATCTAACCTACAATGACAGAGCCAACCCCCAACAAAAAAGGCCTAACACTGCATTTTTTTTCCCTCCGGGAGCCAGGCTCTGGGTGACGAAGGCATAAATTCATAAGTTCCCACTGTCAAGTTTTTTACTACAGGTCTTCAGGTTCAAATGTGATTAGGAGTCTTCTGCTTTTCTGAAACCAGTGGAAAGTAAAACTCAGGACTAATTTATACAAAGCAACATCTGTGGAATTCAAATGCTGTCTTGAGATAATTTAAATTTTAAAAAATGTTTTCCCTTTCTGATCCTGTGTGAAACCAAACTGCCTGTCAGTAACACCTTCTTAAACAAAGATTATAACGTACCAGCCATTTGTGCATGAAAGTGTTGATATTAATTATCATTCCATAGCAG
>NW_009647423.1:508345-605704 GCF_000708025.1 Charadrius vociferus | reverse complement strand
GCAGGAATGTGCTGTTGATTGTAATAGGATGTAATCATATGTTTAGAGAATTTTCAAGCCTACCTAAATAGACATCAGCTGTACTCCTTCACCAACAGTTAGGCCGGTCCTTGGTCAAAGACTTCAGTAGATGGTGGGGGTGCAGCGCTTCTACGGCCTCACTGCTCCCAGTGATGGGGTGGCACATCCAGGGGTGCCCTGGGGTGAGTGCACAGCACTGCTCCCTGCCACGTGGAGGAACTAACTGTAGGTGCGTCATTTTTCATACTGACTGGTCTGCATGCTTATCTTAAGAGGGCTATTTTCTAATACTGGTCGCTATACACATTTTACAACAAAATACAACCTCTGAAATCATACATTTAACATGTATGTCAGATTTGTTTGGATTATTAACCACAATGTAACATTTCCTTTAAATGAAAAAGAAAAGGTCACACTGATAAAGCTGGCTACGTTCAGATTCTCGCTATTTTTTTTTGTCATTGTACTCTTCCCTTGTGATGTACTTATGACATACTGTGAGCTGAAGAAATATACTTAGAAAATGTGAATTTTCAGAGTTGCATTTTAAGCCAGAGGTCTTATAGATCTCCAGTCACTTAAATAGTTGAAAAGTATCATTTAATTCACCGAAAGATAAAGCTTGGCTATACAATTAAGCAGATGAAAGCTGTTAGCCTTATTAAGCCTCATTTTCATATACCACATAGCATGAAAGGCAACATTTTTTCATTTTTGCATGGTCTCACATTCATTCCAGGGTTACAGGCAAGATTATAGCAGATTTTGAAAGTTTGTGATGGATTTATTACATTTAATGAGCATGCAATATATGGCTCCTCAGCCTTGGCTGACATTTTGAAATTAGACTTCCAGCAGTGAAATCTTGTCAGGGATGGGTTTTAGATTACTCAAGCTTTCATGATTAGAGCTTTTCGTACATAATGTCAAGTACAATCGTCAGCTAAATGAGCATACCATTGTTAATGCAGAAGCAGCACAGAGAATAGACTTCAGAGAGTTTAATTTTTTGCTGACTTGGAACTTAACTTTACTATGAACTTTATTCACAGTTCTATTCATGAATGTATATGGAGACACAGAGGAGAAAGATCTCTGTATACATTTAAAAATTGCATTTTAAACTGTTTACAGTGTGTATGGTATTAGAACAAGTTATCTGAGTTATGAAGAAAACAAAATATTTATATCTTAATTTCTGCCGGATTATTCATCATGCATATATGTGCCTTCTATATGGTAGATATATATTTGTACATAAGTGAACTGTAACTAACATAGTCTTTTTAAAAATGTGGCTTTTTAATACTTGTCTTGCACAGCAACAGTAAAGTTGAGAATTTAAAATTACAACCAACCTGAAAACCAACTATATGTTTTAGAGTAACAGATATACGCAGACTAATGAAATGACATGTGCATAATATTTTTTCTCATGTTATGCTCATTAATTTGTACTGAATCAATTCAACGGCTGTCTAAAATCCCAGTTGGATCTTTTATATGGATAAAGCAGTGTTTGAGCCAGCTAAGTTATCTCAGGCCCAGATCCACAGTAAGAATGTATGTAATATGGAAGATTTTAGTCAGAAAAGCCATAAAATGTAATGCCATCTGTGCCCTTACATAAGATGGCTAGACTCCACCATTCAAAGTGCAGAAAAAGTTAAGATACCTGAAAAAAGGCATGCACAGAGATAAGTGTGCTGAGTCAGCAATGCCTGCACTAAAACTGAGAACACATTGAGGAGAGGTTTGCAGCTCACCAGTGCAAGCTTAGCACTTCTACCTGCTTGAGATTCATAATCAGAGCGCCCTCTCCTCGTTCAGGTCAGCTCTCCCTCCATTTTTACATGCTGTCTGAGAGTTAAAGTACTTAGGTGTGATGTGTAGAAGGGATTCTCATCCTTCCTCTTCTCATTTAGGAGCCAGAAACACATGTTCATGTGCTGAGGAATGATGAAACAGCTTATCGTTGGGTGTTTTGAAAGGGTTTCTGCTCAGTCGTTTCTGTGGAAGCTTTCCTTTATGTAAAATATTTAAATATTAGTTGGAATGGAGGCTAGAAAACCCAGTCTCATGGGTAAATATCCAGTTAACAATTTTAGAGTCACTCTCCTTCCTTTCCTTCTCAGTGTCAATCTAAAAACTTCCTTCTGTCTCACTGAGTAATTATTATTCTCAACAAAGGAAAAGTCTCTGTAGAAAGAGGGAGAGAGGCAAAGTGTCTGCCAATTCTGGCAGGGTTATTGACATACTGCTACCTCTCCACTGGTATGACAACTTTTCTCTAGCATTGCTAGGATGTTGGACAAGCACAGTATACAATCTATAAGGCTTATCCCAAAATTTTAGGAAGAAGAACTTCAAATATATGAAGTCTCCCATTCACATGGAAAGATGGGGAAGGACTTTTATCAGGGAGTGTACTGATAGGATGAGAGGTAATGGATTTAACTGAAAGAGGGTAGATTTAGATTAGATATTATGAAGAAATTCTGCACTGTGAAGGTGATGAGACACTGGAACAGGTTGCCCAGAGAAGCTGCGGATGCCCCATCCCTGGAGGTGTTCAAGGTCAGGTTGGATGGGGCTTTGAGCAACCTGGTCTAGTGGGAGGTGTCCCTGCCCATGGCAGGGGGCTTGGAACAAGATGATCTTCAAGGTCCCAACTCTAACCATTCTATGATTCTATGAGATTCTACTGAACATCAGAGCTTATGGGGTGCTGTACATTCATCCTGGCAGAAAATAAGTGTCTTCTAAATCAGGCAGCGGCAAAACAGGGAATGTGAAGACATGTATTTTGGCACCCGAAGTGATAGGGGCCTAAGTACCTTTGTAAATATGAGTTTAGATTGCCTGTGTTGTGGCAACTATTCGTATAATATCTGTAAGCTTTATCCTATAGATATTAAAATTAGATCAATCCAAAATAATTTTATGCTCTCATTCTTGGATATACTATAAAAATGAAAAGTCAAATATAGGTAATTTTTTTATGACTGCCATACTGATGTCCTATGTGAAAAGGAAGAGCAAGGCTGGGTGTGCGGACAAACATACTACTGCAAAACTGAATCCTCCTGCCATTTAGGAAACAACCAACCAAACAAACAGGACTTTAGAACTGTGTTAGTTTTAAGCTGGTTTCTTGTTTTTCACAAGTTTGTGAACTGCATTTTTCTGTCCTTGGCTCTCATCTTGCCTTGCTATCACTGTGAGCAAGGTTTGAGCTCCAGTCAGGCAAAACATGATTTTCCAACTAAAATATTGGTCTTTGGTTTAGGTGTTACAACTCCACCATCCCAGCACCAGTAAGTTTGTTTTGTTTCTTTTTTAGTTGATTAATTCCTTGATACAGTAGAAACTAATTAATAGTTTAAGTATTTTGCTACTGGTTAATGTTTCTTCAAAGCAAAAATCCTCAGAATTTTTCTGTCAATAGGAGACTGTTACCCTGCAACATTTTAATCCACTGAAATTTTTTCTTAATTGCCATGAATCTTAATATATGTTTGATTTTACCAACTATTCCCAATTGATGTAAATATTTTTTCTCTGTTCTTTTCTGTGCCATTTGTTGACAACATGTTTTCAGAGTATGTATTTTCTACTTTTGTATATGACTACTGTTCTTTAAACTGTAGCAATTTTTAGTGCTACGAGTGCCCCGTGAGGCAAGGCCACAAGGCACTGAGCCAAATATATTACTGGAATAAGCAGGCCAACTTCCATTGACTTTGCCAGCATCAGGCCAATTTATACTAGTGTCAGATTTGGTTTATCTCATTTCATCTGACAGAGAACATCCCATCAGTCTACATACTTTGCTTTTGATTTAGCAATTTTAGGTTAGTAACTGACTGAGGCAGCTCATGCTTTTTTTTTTTTCTGAAATGGTGCAGGCCTCTAACATCAAGCTGCTGAGATAAAATGGCCAAAAGACTATTTCAAGTAGCCCTTGGAGAATCATTTCAATACAATCTTCTCAGCCCAGGGTAGTAACGTTGTGGTAACATAAGACCAATATCAAACCAAGCTAGACCAACAACTGGACTAGCTGAGACTATAGCAATAAAAAAAAAGGAGACATCATTCTGCATTCCTCCCTCGCCCCCGTCCAGTGGTGACCAAAGGCTCCAGGTGGAGCCCATTGCAGCCCTGTTTGGAATACAGCAGTTCCCAGGATATTCCCACAACACACATGTGTAGACCAGCACCAAACTTATTACAGTGAAAAGATTTTTGTGTGAGTGTGCATCTGTTGCGTACCACTTCCTGAATTGTGCCCTATACGCTGTCACCACATGCAAAGACCTACCCTGGAACATCGGAGATTTACTAAACTAGACTCATGATGAAGTAAAGGCCACTAAATATTCACAGGAGTCTAGTGACCAGGAGAATTAAAACACAGTACTAGAGTTTCACCTTGTGTGAAATAAGTTAGCTCTGTTCACTTCGAGACAGTTACATAGACGGAGACTAGGCTGCTCTGCACTTCTTAAAGCAAGACAGAATCCTGAAAAAGAGGGAAAACGTACCAGTTTTTCACTTTGATGAAAAAGTTTGGGGAAATATTTGCAAAGCCTGTAATTACACAAGGGCACAGAGGGCATGCATTGTCAGGGTAATGTGTCGGCCATAAGATTAAACCGCTATTCAGATTTTGAAAATACAGTCACAAGCAGAGGAATGGAAGTGTGCAGGTACAACCAGCATGCAACTCATTAATGTGTCAGAGCATTTTTGTCATCTTTAGTTTGAGTTTGAGTTTTGAACAAATGGCAGTGTGTTTTAGGGTAATCAGTGACTTTATGGTGCCTCTTAGTACTGATGGAAACTGCAGAGTTAAAGCCTTAGAGAGTTAAAGCCTTAGAGAACACAATTAACCTGTGAGGAAAATATAATTTAAAATCTTTAAAAATAAAATAAAAAAAAAAGATATTAAAGGCAGTGATAAATTCAAATTCTGAACAGAAATGTCCTCAAAGTGTCAACATGGGCCATTCTGGATCAGAATTCATCCATTACTGGAAACTCGTGTTAACAGGAAGTTAAACAGAAGTGAACAATGAACTCCAGCTCATTCCATCTCCCCTTTTTTCTGGCTGCATTCTCAGATATCTGAGGAAATCTGCCTTTCTTACCTCCTTTGGAGAGTGCTAACAAATACCCTGCCAAGGCAAGCCAGCGAGGCTCAGTCAGTATCTCTGTTAGTCTCCCAAGAGTCACAGCAGAATAAAACAGTCACCCTCTTGCAAGAGCAATTAACAATAAAGTTGTATTAAAATTTTGATTTAAATCATTAAGGTTGGTGAGAGAGAAATAAAACTAGAAAACCATCTTGCAGGAAGCACAATATTGTATCTCCTGTTTTCTAGGTTGATTTCAAGATTCCCTGCACTCTAAGTTGATCAGTAAAAATATCAATCATTATGTTCTCTGAGGTTTCCAATATCTCTTCCAGGTATAAAAATTATGAAGATTAAAACATTCTGGCATTTGAAGGGGGGAGGGGAGGAGGGGACGTGACACACGGCACATGACACAACACCCTGAAAGGATCTCTTTCTCCAAATCAAAATTATTCAGTTACTGCCTGAATATTTTCCATAAATGTCAAGTTTATTCTCAAATTATCTTCAAGACAAGTCTGAACATAAAACACTGAAATTGTAGGAAGAATGTTGCTTTTACTGCAAATCTTTCCAGCCATTTATGACTAAATCAGATCAATGGCACCAAGTTCCTTTCAGGACAGTCTTCAGAATCCTCTATGTGTCTTTAAAACTTTCTTGAGTCTCCAGCAATTAATTGAGATTACACTCATGCATTTATTTGTATTCACCCTTTCCAAAATATAAACTAACACAATAATGCACAGGAATTATGAATTTTGACCCAATCAACTGAGAAAATTAGAAGGCCTGAACATAGCAATGTCAGAACCAGATACCATAATATTTCAGAATGGACATGTGCAATGACAGTTTTAAATATCCACTTCTGTCCAGGCAAAAAGGCTTCTCTGTTTGCTTAGTTCAGCATTGCAATGGCAGGAGATACCTTCCTCTTCCATCCCGTCCAAAGATATTTAGATGATGCTACTAGCATGACTCTAGTACATCACTAGCTTCTCTTGCTCTGCTCTTTTCCTGCCCTCATCCTTTGTCAAGCCAAGCAGGAGAAACTTGTTTAGTGTCTTGTCCTGAGGAGTATAGATGCACCATACACAGATTTGTGAAAATGCCTGTTTTGGGATTGGTTTACAAATTTTGTGCTCATATATATCCTACTAGCCTGCTGTAATATAGTACATTTTCAAGCTGCATACCAAAAATACCACTTTTCAGTCTTCCCCATTAAGAAAAGACCCAGGTGTGAAATATTCACTGAAGACACATAGCTGCAGACTGTGGGTAAGGGCACATCCCTGACAAAGGAGGAGCAGTATTTCTGTGACACCTTGCCCCATGGAGCCTCCTGAGAAGAGGGAGCCTCCCCAAATCCAAATGCAATCAGAGTCCCCATTCTGGACCACTAGCTTTTTACAGCTACTGGCTAAGCCTGCTAATAAAGGAGGATTGGAAACTCCTCCCTGTTACACCTGAACCACTAGCAGTGTCTTGGTTTAAGGGAAGAATGCATAGCAAGCTACTGATACTCTATCAGCTACACTCGATTACACTCCAACAACTGCTGGCAATTTTTTTACAGCCATAGTCTGTATCCTGATTTTCTCTTTGATCAACTGGCAAAGACAACTTATTGTAATAGAAGAGAGCTCCCATGGATGTGAGACTTGCAGAGGAATCTCCCCGTAACAAATCTCCCTGAACTAGCACCAGGCACCAAAATTTCTTAAAGCACTAACAGCTTCTTTTTAAAATCAAAATTATCTTATTTATACATTATATAGCTTAGTGATGAGAGCCCGCTATCAGCTTGGCTGTGTTTCTTTCATATACCAAAGTCATCGTTTCCAAAGCAGAGGATGACAGTTCATCTTTACATGCTTAAAGACTAATGACAGCAACTCAGAGAGAAGCATCTGCTAATACTGAGAATATTGAGTTCTCTCTCATACCTACAAATCACTGCTTATAACAGTCTTTGTCCTTATCTTGACAATATTGTATAAGCTTTTCCAATTCAGGATTCAGGCTTCCAGTTTTCTCTCTGCTTGCCCACGTATGCTGTACAAGTAGTATCCCTTGTATCTCTGTCATCATAAAAAAAGATCAGATCACTCACATAAGTAACATATAAGTTAAAACTGGTAAACTCAATACTTAAAATATGGTCTTTTGGAAATTATGACATTAAAAGATTTTCCAGCCTCGCTTTCCAAGTTCAGGTTTCATTTGCTAAGGGAAAAGTAAGCCTCATAACTCATCATTTATAAGGACTAAGTAGTAAATGTGGGGTTTTGGGGTTACGGGGGGGTTGCAAGATTTTTGTTCCATATACTTGCAAAAGACATAATCAATTAATATTTTAAGGACTTGATCATACCTGTCTCTGAAGTTTTACCACGTTAAGTACTTTTTCTTAGAGTCTTCATTTGAATGGTGGGAGCAACTGAAGGACCTTACAACACCAAAGCCAAAATTTGTCAGATGTGATCAGTGTGAAATAGTATGTGTCTTTTTTGTACAAGTCTCCCTGAACCCTGTTTGCCCACCTCTCTTTGCATAAAGCAAAAGGAGAGTCTGCTGTCTCTCCACATTTGCTTGGATAAGTTGCTATTTAAAGAATGTGACACGATGTATTCAATTTTTTCACTTCTCATTTGCCCATTTATCTTACAGCATATGAGTTACATCATTTCCTGAAGAGTTGATTACAAAATGTTTTATAGACTCTTTGTTGTATAAAAAAGACTATTCTGATCAATAAGAAAACTTAAGGTCTTCAAACTTTTTAAAGAAATAAGATACAAATGTATTGCCTTAAGATGAAAAAGCTCTTTATTCATGTAATTATAATTCTATATAACTAAAGAGTCCTACAAGGAGTTCTTTGGAAGAAAAAACAAAAAAAATCTGTTTCTTGCATTTGTGTAGATTTAGTAATTAACCTGCACAAATAGAGTGAGGAGCAACTTAACCTCAGAACAGTATAATTAATTGATTAGACAAAAGTCCACTTATGTCTGTAGAGTTTTCTAATATATTATGCAAGTTTTCTAACTCTGAGGCAAGGTCATGGCACCATTATGCTTTCATCCTATTTTTGATCAATGTCAGCACATCACACATTTAAGCCACAAAGCAAGCCAATACTTAGGAAACAACCAAAACCTGATGAATGGAAGCAGCCTAAATTCCTACCTAAGTAGCAAGGTAATCATCGTAATTGAAAGGAGTCTAACATGGCACGATGACAGCAGTATTCACTGAGAACGGAGGAGAGAGACTCAAGAGTTCCTAGTGAAAGTTGGGAAGAGAATGTAAAGTAAAATGGGTCTACCATTAAAATAATAGAAAGAATCCAAACACACCGACTAGCTGACTTGGCACCCGGTGCAATGATGTGTTATCCATCATTCATGAAACCTGGTTTCTGGAGCGAGTACAATAACACACATAGAACAAGTAGCAGCCAGCAGCAGAATATGCAAGCCTTAGGCTTTTTGGACAGAATATTAGAGTGACAGGGTATTGCCCTTTGGTGATTACAGGACTGGATTGCTTATGGTCATATCTCCTGCATGATAAAAGATGAGTTCTTTGTATAGGACATAAATCGTAAATCCATTTTCCCAGAATGAAGCTTTAGATGAATATCCAAATACACCCTTTCTTTGCTATCTCCCTCACTCATTAAGGATCTGAGAGTTCCTTGATGCATACTAAGGTTGGTTTTGTATGACAGAGGAATATGCCTGGGGCAAATGAGGCTAAAAGGATAATACAGGAAAAAAGGAGAGTGGCAATACTGAAGAATCTATTCAGATGAGATTGATAGCTGTAACAGAAATAAAGGAAAGAATACAACAATAAAAGTTAAGTAAAACCTAGAAAGATTAAAGGAAAGGTAATTAAAAATACAGAAAAAAAAGCATAAAATTCAATTAAAAAGTTAATGTTGATGTGAAAAGCACATAGAATAATGTTAGTGATTTAAACTGTTATTAAACCCCTGAGAACCTAGAGGTATCAAAAGTGCCCAAAGCCAGACATCAATTTTTATTGTCTTCAAAGGAAGCCTGTATTTTTCTATATGCAGTGGAGAATAAAGAATATAAAATTCTAGACATAAGAGATAGAACTGTCAGCTGAAGTAGCAGCGGAACAGTATTTGCATAAAATAACCAATAATAATAACAATAATAGCCAAGAGACTTTGATTAGTGTATACATTTTAGTGTTGAGTAAGCCATTTTGCACGATATTTTTAATAAATGTTTTCAATTACTGTACATGAAAGTTTTACATTAACAGAGTATAATGTAATTTGAAATGTGAAGTTGGTAGACCAGCAACTGAGTTCAAGCAAAACCGACTAATGTAGAAGAGGAAGAAGCGATGTTCCTGTTGTGTTAACAGAGCTATCTGACACACAACTGTGGTCCATCCACCAGTATGGAGAAATGAGTTTGTAACAAACCCAAAAGTAACACCCAGACCCACACGCATACCCACACCCTCCAGAAAGAAGCAGATTTATGTGCGTAATTCAGGAGGGCACACCGGATTTTCCGAAGTCATTGCCAAATTATTAAAGGTGCTTAGACATCTAGATGTGCAGAGCAATATCAGTGAAAGATTCAGACTTGGTTTTCTCATCTTTACTTTGACTTGCTTACTTTTTTGTGAGTTCTTACTGATACTGGTCATCCATTTCAAATATAGAGAGCAGCTTCCAAACAAGGAGAACACTGCAGAATTTAAGACTGTTTTACATGCAACTGCTTACATAAAGGCTTTAATAATAATTCTTTGGGGGTCTTTTTGACATCATCTTATCCGTCATATTGCACCTGAATTTACTTTATTAGTCCTGAATCATCACCTTTAGAAACAATATCTATTTTTGAATATTGATGCTTCTGTTATTGCCCATGGAATGCGTTATATTACCAAAAGCTTTTTCCTATTAAATGACCTAATTTTTTCCTGCTATCATATAAGCTTTTTTGTTCTGTCTACAGTGAATAAAGAGAATAATTGATCCCTGATATTTTAATAGGAAAGGTCAAAGCACTTTTGCATAGTGTTCCAGCTTAATTGCTTCTGTACTAGTACCTTAATACATTTTGTATAGTATCAGCAGTTATGAAGAGTAATAAAAAATAAAGAATTCAGACTGTGAGTTTTGCTGTATTCCCAACTCCTATTTAATTCTGTAGTAATCTCACAGGGGGCAGGGGTGAAAAAAAAGTCTTGATAAACTATGGGGATCTGCCAAATACATTGCAGACATCCAAAACATTTTAGTTGAAAGTACTACATTGTGACTAATTTGACATAGAGTCATTTGGAAGCCTTAAATAAAAGGCACGACTCTTAACTGCCAAAGACTCCATGTAACCTTTGCAAAGAGGGTCTAAGTGCCACAAACCCAGAAAAACAGTATTTGCTCCCACTTTGCACTCGTATTAAGCAAGAGAAAAAAAAAAAAAAGCACATATGTATATACAAATGCATTTAGTGCTTATTCACCAAGTGGGTGGATAAGTACTAAGGCATGAAAGGGCTGGAGAGGTTCAAGTAATAGAAAATATGGAAGAAGTCCAGCTTTGGTTGAAATACACACAGGTAATGCAAAGTCCAGGTAAGGGGTGAAGTAGAGATGTTAGTATTGCTGAATCTGTAAAACTGAAATAGAATCTGAGTCTTTTACTATAAAAACTATTTATTAAATTATGTAAAAGCAATATATAGATAAATTATTTTATGACAGCTTGTCTGTGGAAGAGGACAAAGCAAGCTGTCTGTTTTTACAACATTTTCCATGAAGATATTAATGATAATTAAGAAATGCATTTAGTTTGGCCTTTGTCTTACAAGTCCATGTAATTCTCAGGCTTAATCACAGTTATGTGTGCTTCTCATAATTCAGTGTCTGGGAGTTTCACATCCACCATTGTATTTGTCCTGGCAATGCTTCTGGAGGGAGGTATTATTTTTCCCACTTCACAAATGGGACAGGAAGTGAGAGGGACCGCCAATAATATTTCATATAATAGTTACCCAGGTATGTTTGAGCAAAAAGAAATAATAGCAAATTTTCCACATTTTTTTACATCTAAATTAAGCTTTGAGGCAGTAAGGGAAGCATTCATCAGAACATTTTCAGAGAAAGAAAATGAGATCTATGTTTTGTTACAAGGATTTCAGAAACTCCATGGCTTTGTCCATACATCCATAATGAATTAAACATGCCAGGAAATGTTCTCTGGCCTTGAGGACAATTGGTGTTGCACAGCTTACCCGTACAAACCTTCCACAAGAGGCAGGCTGCATCCATACTGCCCATTGGCCTGTGCTGTCCCATGGAGCGTTATGGGTGTTGCAGAGGGGGATGTCGCTTGGCAGAGACCATGGCAAGGGTCACGCTAGCAGTTCAGAAGTATGGATAATCATCTGCCAGCTGCCTGGACCCATAGCCCGGCCCTGCTTAGTTTGCTAGTATAGGCATGGCCTGCATTTTGCAAATATTTCCTTGGGTTTTGTATGATACGGTGTGATGAGGACTTAAAACTGTAATCAACTTGATATATCTAGCAAAGTGACTGCTACGGGAACTTTTATATGTTCTTCTTAGGGAAAAAAAACAACCAAACCCACAAAAAACCCAACAAAAATACCCACAACAAACCTGAAAACAAAGTCTAAACTAACAACACTAAAATGACTACAAAGGACTTGTCAAAGAGTTTTCTAGAATCTGATAGTTTATTTTTTATTTGCTTACATTAATAGAATCGTAGAATGGTTTAGGTTGGAAGGGACCTTGAAGATCATCTTGTTCCAACCTCCTCTGCCATGGGCAGGGACACCTCCCACTAGACCAGGTTGCTCAAAGTCCCATCCAGCCTGGCCTTAAACACCTCTAGATATGGAGCTACCACAACTTCTCTGGGCAACCTGTTCCACTGCCTTACCACCCTCAGAGTGAAAAATTTCTTCTTAATATCTAATTTAAATCTACCCTCTTCCAGTTTAAAGCCATTGCCCCTCGTCCTATCACTACATGCCCCAGTAAAAAGTCCCTCCTCAGCTTTCCTGTAGGCCCCCTTTAGGTACTGGGAGGCCACAATAAGGTCTCCCCGGAGTCTCCTCTTCTCCAGGCTGAATAACCCCAGCTCTCTCAGCCTTATTCTCTTAGTGTCTGAACTCACTTCATCAAAGCAAGCTACCGCACAGTTTATTGTTCTTGGTGCACTGACTTTGTTTGTATCCTGATGTCACTCAAATTTTGGAAGAGATCTCTGCCTGAAGTACAATATGGATTAGACAGTGCTGTCTCTTCAAAATTTGGCCATCAGTTGTATGTAAATCAATTCAGTCCTTCCAATACAATAGTAAGTTCGTTAGATGCTGACTTCACTAATACTTCCCTCTCTGGCAGAGCTGGACAGGTTTCTGGCAAGTCTAGCCCATTAGTTATTCATCTCTAATTTGTTGAAATTAACTGTCAGATACCGGGATTGATGCCAGGACAAGGTCAATGTAGACCTGAAAATCTTTCTTTAAAGCCTTTTATTCTTTTGTTGGTAGCTGCTTAATTTAAGCAGTGGCTACTGGGTGCTGCCACAAGTGCTTTTGCCTTTGCATTCAGTCCTGAAAAAAATTAGTCAAAATCTTGAAGTCTAACATAGAATTTCATGCAAGAATTTTGTACCCAAGAATTCTACCAAGTCTTTATGGCTTTTTCAATGTTAAAATACAAGAGGAAAAAATTGACTGCTAATGTTTCCTTTTCCCCTTGACGTTATAGTCAATTTCTGTAAAGGCTTTTCATATCGCCACAATTGTTGCCTGGTCTTCTTCCAACTGTTTGGTGTTTGTCCATGGCATGCTGACCACAAGAAGCTATGTCCAGTCCAACATTGTTGTTGTTATAGAATGACTCTGTAAAAATCCATAAAGAGTCTTAGAATGGTTCTTTTAATTTGTATTTTCTTGTGACTTTTTAAAGTCATGAATGTGACTCTATGAATGTAAGAATTAAAAATAGTCTGTAAATATTTCTCCATTTATTTGTCATAGCCAGGTATCGTCTTAAATTAGAAACACCCTGGATAGTAGATGTTTGTCTAGAAGTGGCTGAATTTCCTGTTTACTCATCTCAGGCTTATGATTTTCCCAACTCATAATTCTCATTCAGAGAGATGTCAGCTTGTTGGACCTCAAAACTGCATTTATTCATCTACCATATTTATCTCTGCTGTACATGTACACACATCCTGGTCATATATTCCAATATTTAGAACTTGAGATGAAACTGCCTCTGAGCCACAACTAGTTCTTTTTTAAGAACAGAAAGACACTGGCAATTCGACAGTCTGAATGACTCTTTTGGAGGTGATCAAATGGTGAAGTTCCACAAACAACATCCATTAGATGCGCATCTTCCTGACAGGGCCTTTGATGAAGGTGTACAAGGAAAACAGATTCTTCAGCTAGGTGGATATGCCAGGAACCTACACTGACATCTGATTGTGCTAATATTTTGGCCAATGGCATTCAAATGAATGCCCAGGGAACTACAAGCAGCACACGTTCTTGTCTGTGTGTCCTTACAAATGCACAACTTCTCTGATGGCCTTCAGTTAATTCTTTCACAGTTGTGACTTCCTCTTTTCCTCAATATTGCCTGATAAAATCCCTCTTACGCTGCTAACATGTAAACCATGTTGCTATTTTTTAAGGCTTCGTGAGACCTCACTTTTCCTAGTGTTAGATCTGTGTCTAAATAAAGCTTTGCTGGCAAACTAGTATCTCTGACGCTATCAGCTGTCTTGTCTTTTACTTGTGTCTTCTTTTAACATTCTGTATTTGCAGGGTTCAGCAAGACTGAACTGCAGCAGCTAAAAGCTTCTTCCCCACCCCCTACCCCACCTCCCCCAGCTCCTAGAACCTTCCAATAAGTTTGTCCTTATCGTATCTAACATTGTTTCTGCCTAGCCCATTAATAAAAGTCCCTTGTGTTTTGTTGTATCCTTTATTCCATTGTTACTCTGGGAAGGGACACATAGGGTCTTCAGCAATGTCACATGTGGCGTACATCAGAACACTTGCCTGATATTACCAACTACGCTACAAGCCGCTGGTGCTGCTGCAGTTGTGAGACAGAGCAAGGCCCTCGCAATGGCCTTTATCACACAGCGATTTGTGATCATGTCTTCATTACTGCAGAGAAGTGGAGCTGAGTTTCCTTCAGAAGTTTCCTCTTCCCCCGTTAATTCACGCCTGCAGCAGCGTTGCAAAGTCTCTCTTTCTTTATACCACCTTTAGACAACATGCTTCTTTCCACTCCTTGTGTCATGTTGGTGGACTCCATAAGCAAAGGTGCCTAATATTTGAGCTTCAACTGAAAAATTCTCCAGTGAGGACATTCTTCCTGCTTATTGTCCTCACCATTCTGCGTTTTGGAGTCCTCTCCTCTGGACAACTGCACAGACTACTGCCCAACCCACCATTTCAGCTGTGGATGTAAAGACACAGCTCATTTCTGGTGGTCAAACTGACATGTTCCAACACCAGAAATATCAGTCAAAACAGATCTGTTGCCCAGACAAAACAGGCAAAAACTGCCTATCAGGGTGAGCTTTGCCCTCAAACCCATCTGTAAGGTAACTAGCAGGAAGCTCTAACCCAGACTCCACTCCAGGGCCTTATGGGCCTTGCAAACCCAACAAACTTCAACACTATGGCGAAAGGGGATAGAATGGCTGTCAGTATTATGGCTTTAGAATTTCCTATGGCAAACGACTCCTTTGCCAGTAAAAAAAGGCAGACAGAGAGCAAAGATCTGGCCCATTCAGTTCCAGTTGCGCTAGGAAGATTATTTTATTAAAATCTATCACCACATTTTGGCAGATATAATTCCATTAATTCTAGCTGCTTTGCTAACACAACAAAATATATGTCTCAAATCCCTCATCTCTGGAATAAGTGATGTATAAGTATGTGTGTCATATCAATTCCAAACTGGGTACTAGAAAAATAGGACTGGAACAAGGTGAACCAGTCCAATGGCTAGGATAAACTAAACAAGAGCAAAGCTTACATGGTCCTATCTAGTGGGGTTAAGCCACAAGAAGAGAGCGAAGCCATGCAGCAATTAGTCTCAGTTGTGCTTTTTTATTACAGACATATGTATCTCTACTCCTTTTTATTTGTATCAGAATTGTTTTTTCTGAAGATGTTTATTTCAGTGACTGAAGCATTCCTTTCCCAAACCCTTTTGATTTTACAAATGAAATAAAAAGAAATACTTTTTTCAAAATAGATTTCTAAGAAATTTGTCTAGCATATACAAAAAAGATTGGGCAATGATGTATCAAAATTGAGTGGAAAACTCATTTTTTCTGTTCACAAAAAATTAATCCTAAATTAATATCCTGTTCATCAATTTGTTAAGCTCCTATTGCTAAAAAAAAAAACAAAAAAACCTCCAGATAGATTTTACTGGCTATAAATGTGTAATAAGACTATAAAAAATATGTATCTCCAGACAGCAATTTCAAGAAAGCCACTTATTTTTAACTCACAAAAAAACCTAAAATAAAACAAAAAATCCATAAGCACATAAAAAAACCCCAATTTTAAAGCAAGAGCATAGCAACTTTGCCCCTAAAAAAGACTCCAGTGATTATGAAGGGACAGAAGAGTGATTTTACTGGCTTTCTTTTTCATTTTAAAAGAAGAGAATTTCTACAATTGTCAGGAAATTGCTACACAACAAAACAGCTGTAAAGAGCCAAATTCTTTGGCCTGGTTTCCAGGAGCAATGTTACTAGATTTTGAATCAAGCAATTTAACCCAAATTTGTGGATAGACACAAATTCAAAATAACCTGGGAGATCCTCCATGGACTTGCTACTTTGCTTTTGATGACTCTGGGCATCTTGCTGAGGTTTCTGCTGCAGTCAGGTAGAATACCAGAAAGCAAAATAACGATAGCAACCATATATAGAGCTATTTTTATAATGTCTGAATCAGTCTCTATGGCAACATTTTTTTAGCCTGTTTAGATTTTTTTTTTTAATCTCTGTCTCTCCCTCCCCCTTCTTGCATTATTCTGTTGTGTGACAGATATTGATAGATAAAACATAATGTCCACATACAAACATCTGTCGAGTTTGCAAGAGTAGGTGGTTGTTTGCATTATATTTGACCTTTCCATTTAACAGATATTTCAAAGACACTCCACTAAACTTCTTTTCATTTCTTTGAGAAATAGTTACTAAGAGAAAAAGAAAGATACATTCAACTCGAAATCCAATTACTCCAAATATGCATAGATATATAATTTTTCCTCTTTGGCTCTGAGTGTTTTATAAGAGTGGTGTGTGTGTCATCATTTCTGTTTTAGAGTTGGAGGGAGGCAAGTACAGACAGGAAAAGAAAAAAAATTATCCAAGGTCAGCCAGCCAGCTAACAGTTTCACTGACTGTAGTAGCAGATTTACAAATTTTTAGTACCTTAACAAGTGGTTTCTGATACTACACTTTATACCTAAGCTCTCCTTATTTGGAAGGTTTACAGTAGAGCATTTCTTGTTCATTATATCCTTGCCTGTTTCTTCTGTTGCTGTATGAAAAATGCCCACAAACAAGCAGCAAATAGGACTGTACCCTGAGAACTGCAAAACTGACTGCCTCAGGTGGCCATTAAATTCACAGAGAAAAAGAAACCTGTATGAAAGTAGAGGAAATTTGTTTTTATAAAATCCTGTTCAGTCATATTTAATCAAAGTATTTAATGTAAGAATAGTAGGTCTGAAACTTATGTTCTTTATTGGAGGGAAAAAATATAAGACTGATGGCTATAATGAAGTGGGGATGATATTCCTGGGCAGTATAGGAGTGAAAGCAGCTGGTTTGGGCTACCTGCAGAGAAGAATTTTACTGAGGATCTTGGACCTTTGTGTAAATAGACCAGCAGAGAAGTGCCTGTTCTTCTTCACAACTATGTAGATGAAAGGGATTTTCTTCATACAGGCAGAATTCTTATCTCTCATGATTTGACCTAATTTTTAAAATTATCTGATACAATTTTGCTACCTGCCAGCTTTAGAACATAAGAACAGCAGTATTGGATCAGCTCAGTGATCTATCTTATTCACTGTGCTGTCTACATTAACCAGACATATAGGGAAGAGTATAGGAACAGGGAATGAATGATCCTACCTCTGATATGCCTTCCTGACTTTTTGCAATCAGCAATTTAAAGATTTTCTGAGCCAGGACTGCATCCGAAGCATCCAGCAGTCAGCCTATTCTCTCATCCATTTTAAACTCATTTATCTTTGACTACCTCCAAATCCTAAAGCAGTGAGTTCCACATTTCAATTTTGTGATGTATCAGTGACATAAAAAAAGTAATATGTTGAGCATCCTAGGTCTAACATTTAAAATTTTATATGAATGCAAATCACATTATTTGTCTCCTGAGCAGAGTTGTTTGTTTTTACAGTCCCTCACAATAACTGGAAGTAAATTTTAAAAAGCACCACAGATGAGACTGATTCATGTGTATCCAACACTCAGACAAAATTGCAGATGATCTACTGCATCCTGTTGGCTGTTATGTTTCATGCAAAAACCAGAGTGCTGTGATACAAGCCAAAGTGTCATCATTTCAGCTTCATCAGAATGTGCTTATATTGTTAAGCACCAGCAATTTTCTTACAAATATTATAAACTCTACAATTTCTTTAATTGAGAATTTAATATTAGATGATTTGTGATTTTGAATATGAAACTGTAAGAGGAAGTTTTGAAATGTATATGGTGATAGTTTATTGAGATCAATTGAGTAATTAGAATGAGTGTTCTCACCAGAAAATTTTAAAAAAAATATATCCATTAGTAAGATCAACCAATGCTTTTGTGCCACATATAGACAGAAAGTTGTCTTACAATTGTCCAACTAAATGTAGAATAAAATAGTGAAAAATATTCTTTAAAATTATTTTTAATGGCTAAAAATAGGGAAGTTATTTAGATGAGAGGAAGAGAGAGGGGAAAAAAAAAGCCACAAAATATCTGCCTCATCCAGCTGAAGTTGATTCAACAGTAGTTCTAAAGTAATTAATAGCAAACACTTACCATAAAGCCGTCACAGCATTACCACCTTCAAGGGCTGAAAACAATTTATCTTTAGAAACTGTGTGCCTAGCATAGATTGAGAAGGTAATATTAATGAAGGAAAGAACCAGGAAATAGCAGCATACTTAAAGCTAACTAGAGCTAAAATCAATGACGAGAGGCAGTCAGAAACACATGAGTAATTTATTAAGCAATGATAGATTTGGGTAAGTAGCACTGCAAAATCAGTCCTTCTTCTGATATGTGGTGTGAAGATAAATTAGCAGTTTTGTAAACCGAGCAGTTCTGTTTGCCCTTTGACTAATATATAAAACAAGCCTTCAAGAAACGTGTTTGCTCTTTTCCTACCTGGCTTTCACTGCTGTACTTATCCCCAAATTTCCTGGGCTAAAGACACCCCTAAAATTAAACTTCTTTCAAGGCATCGCCTTGAGTGATTACATTATTAGCAATCGTGTTTATCAGGTCTCCCGGAGCGCTTGGCTCTGCACCAACACTGAGGGAGAGCACCGGGGGCTCCTCTCTTGAGGAGACCGCAGTCTGAGTCAGGCACAGAGCAGATAAAATTCAAAACACTAGACCCAAAGCAATAAAGATGTAGTTTTATTTAATTCTCTCCTCTCTTTGGTAAAATATATGTTCATTCATACAATGATCTCACACACTGTTAGGGAATACAAATCACCTTCTTAAGAAGCATTAATACCTTTCCTGTGCATGTGCATGTGTCCACTGTTCTGCTAGGAGTAGATCAGAAGAATAAATAGCCCAAATAAATATGGGAATCTCAGACCATCTTCTTTGATATGAAAACTCTACAGATACAAGAATAAAGTACATTTTGTTCATAACGGAGGCTTTGTACGCTGCTTGCTTCCTCTTGTTGCTGCTTATATGTCCACAGCTCAGAAAGTGATAGGACCTTCTTCAAACTGGTTGTGTAGTCTTTCTGCTTCCCTTCTTCTCCTTGGAATAGCAAAATTTGAGACAGTGTAACTCTTTTACTGCTGTGGGCATCTTTAATGGGAAGGTCTTCAAATTCCTTGGCAAGCATTATCTAAGAGCATAGCTAAAGCCCACCTGGAGAAAGCTGTCGTGTTGCTAGGCACTAGCTCACTCTGTAGTTTTCCTTGCTGAAATCTCTGTGCACGCTTTCCAGTGCCCTTCTAAAAAAATTTTTCCTTCTTCATTTGGAAACTCTTCTTTTCTCCATCAGGAAGTTCATGTTCTTAAGAGTCCCCAGGAGTTAAGCAAAGGTGAGGCCAGTAGACATGAAGCTTTGCAGAGAGTTTTGGGGTCCTAACAAGACTCCTTATAGTAATTCCCATAGGAAGAATATAGTTAGAGCATGTAGGAGGAAGAACCTTGTACGCACTGGTATCTGTGAGGAATCAGTGCAATCCTAATAGTAATGATGTCCCAGTTCCTTCTCCAGCTTGCATTGACATGAGCGGGCTCACCTCACCTTCCATCCCATGTATGGTCTCACTCAGCTAACACTTTTCTGTGGCTCCATGGGAAGAAACAGATGAAAGTGGAATACAGTCAAGCCAGGGCCAATACAAAGACTGAGATTCTCTTTCATCAAGAAAACTGGCTTGAAGTAATATGATACAGGAGCTATTACTAGTTGCTGCACTATTACTAGCTATTACTCCTCCTGCTGCATCTGATCTGATACAAAACTACTTCATTCTTTGCTCCTTTAAAACACCCCGGTTGCTATAGTGGTCTTGTTTAATAATCACAACTTTACAAATTTTTATTATCACACTAAAGAAATCATTGTTAAAAATTCCACACTGCTTTGTCATAAATATTGTTTTGTCATTACCACAAACCTTTTATCCTGCTGGTTTAACATAGCAAATAAAGAGAACTGAACGAATATGATACCTCACAGAATTTCCTCCTTGCTGGAAGACAATGCCAGGGTATAAGCAGCATAAGTGTTTTCACCTTTTATTAAAAAAAAATCTTGACATTTTGCTTTCTTGTGCAAATGATGAATAGAAGCTAATGTCAAAATATTAACTGAGTGGAGACATTGACTTTTTTACCTATTGTTCTCCTTCCCATTCTTAGTCAATTTTCCATATACATCTATGGTCACAAACCCTTCTTTTCTCTGATTGTGGATTCTGCTGCTTTTTTCTTTCAACTTCTTTCAACTTCAACTTTCAAATTATCTAATTACCCATCATGCCAGTAGCCATGGTATACAATGCCCAGAACTGATGGTCAACGGAGATGCAAAGTATACTGAGGAACTGTGTCCTTTGAATTACTCAGTGTACACATCCATCCATTGATGTACAATCTTTTTTTGCATGTGAAAATCGTTGAGATTTCATTAACATCTTTAGAAACCCATAATTACTCAATATTTTCCCTTTCCTGTATTTAGAGGGACTCTACATTTATAGCCTCATTTTTTAAGCTATGTTCTCCATAAAATAGAGACGTTAGGAATTTCTTTCCCCCAGCTGAAATTTCACCCTGTAGATGAGGCAACTTCATTGCCATTTCATGTATCTCTACAAGAAATGAAGAAAGAGATAGCTGTCCTCTGAAACAACCTATGGCTAATGCATTAAAGGCATTACAAATTAATATCATGACCATAAGAAGAATTAATGCGATTCATGTTGCTCTTGTATAATAAGTCTGCATTGACTGTGTTGTACATGAACTAGGGCACTGTCAGTTGTCCAGATTGAAGATTCTTTTCTTCGCTCTTGGGTACACAGGTTGACAGGATCCAATATAGACATGTAAAGCAATCTCCTCTGTCTTCTATCATCTGCTGAAAATTTTGCTTTGCAATGCATAAACCATCTAAGGTTCTCTCTATCTCCACTTGCTTTTCTGGTGTGAAAATGTGTGCTCTGATTCTAATACTTTTTTTTTACATATTTCTGAAAAAAAAATAATATTCAAGTTGCCAATTAAATGAACCAGTAAAAACTGGTAGCCCACATGTGTACACATATGTATCCTATTAGCAACTTTCAGATGCATTTACATCAATGTTTCAAAAAGTTCCTGTCTCTCTGTGTGTGTCTATATGTTATATGAACACTGCTTGATTCAAAAGCCTCTGTTCTCCTCTCTTCATAAGAACACGCGCACACACGTGCACACATACACATTCCACTGGGTTCAGTGTCAGGTTCCTGTACTGGTACTGGTTGGGATGGAGTTCATTTTCTTCACAGGAGCCTGTTTAGTGTTGTGTTTTGGATTTGTGACTAAAACAGTGTTGCTAATGCTGATGCTTTAGGTATTGCTGAGCAGTTCTTACACAGTGTCAAGACTTTCTCCATTTCTCAGCTGCCCTGTCAGCAACTAGGCTTAGGGATGGACAAGAAGTTGGGAGGGGACACATCCAGGACAGCTGACCCCAGCTGACCAAAGAGATATTCCATATCATATGAAAACATGTTCTGCAGTATAACTGGGGGTTGTCTTTCCAAGGTAGCTGTTGCTTGGAGACAGGCTGGGCAACAGTCTGCTGGTGGGAGGTGGTGAGTGATTGCCTTTGCATCACTTGGTGCAGGTTTTTTTTCTTTCACTTATTAAACTGTCTTTATGTCGACCCACAAGTTTTTCTCACTTTTGCTCTTCTGATTCTCTTCCCCATCTTGCTGGGGAACTGAGCAAACAATTAGGTGGGTGCTTAGCTGCTGGTCGAGGTCAGCCCACCACATTTGCTCAAACCCACCACATGTTTTACTGGATAAGAGAAAAAAGCCAAAATGTTCTAAATGCCTCTGTAGGTGGGCGTGACCCCAAGCGTTGGCATGAAGTCATCCATAATCTTGAAGCATTAGCACGCCTCCTGGCGCAATTTTGTCCCACGCTAGCTAGCATTATCCCAGTCAATGCCTTGAGTTCGGGAGAGTTGGAATTGGCAGGGACCAGTGACAGCAGGCTGTTTGGATGTGTCCACCTTATTTTGGAGCACAAAAAAATTTACTAATATAGACACACTCTGTATCATTCCAGCTGGCTGCAGGATGAGTGAATGCTTTCTAACCCATTTCGTTTGCAAGTACAAATATATGTAGCCATAATATATCTTTAAAAAATTGACTTTATCAGTTAGCTTTGAAAAATAAACTGAAGTTATGTGGTATGAGAAGACTTTGGATGACCACAGCAATGTAGATGCTATCTCTCTTTCCTGGATTATTTCTTATTTGGATTTAAACTACTTCTCCAAAAAGGGACAATTTCTCACTGTCTTCATACTGCTAATCCTGTAAGACACTGTCCTTTGAGGAAAACTGGGCATGCTTGAAACTGAGGGTGCTCTTAGGGGCAAAAGCATCCTTTTCCTGTTTACATTATTCTTATATAAAGACTCTCAAGACCTATATATACAGCTGTGATTAAAAAATAAACATAAAAACAATAAGAGTAGGTGACATGGATATGTAATAACATTGCAAAGCTATTGCTCCAATAGTTTCAGTCAATAATGTAAAGAGATGGAACTCTTACAGTTATGTAGAGAAGTAATATTTGCTGATACCAATACCCCAGACAAGAAGATGGACTGTTTTCATATGGCAGGATTATAGTCATCACAGTCAGACTAAGTGAAAGGCAACTGCAGGCTTTGTTGTTGAACTTCTCATTCTAGTCATCATTTTGATTGCTATGGGAACTCCCTAAAATTACAGCAATTTTATTGTTAGTAAATGAGATCAAAATTTAAAATACAGCAAACATGATCTAATTTAAGAGCAGAGATACTTAAGTGACAATCACATTTTCCTAAAAGAAAAAAGTCTTTGACAAGAAGCTTTCACCCATGTAGCATTGAAGAGCATCACAAGGCATTATTTTCTCTCTACCCAATGAGGTCTTTTCCTGGTAATTTTTCCATCAGGACATCAGTTTGCACTGGCTGTACTTGTATTCTCCTGTAGGAATTTGAAGTCTCACATATCAGGCTCCACTGTCTTGAACATATCAGTATCCATTCTGTAAACCCTCTTATGTTATGTCGCCTCTTTAAGGAAGCTCCTTCAATTCCTTGCATTTGTCAGTGCCTGGACACCTCCTCCTCTTTTTCTCGGAACTCCATAAGGAACTACCTCTCAACTGTGCTCTGAACTACTCTTTTCTTTAGCTGCAGTCATTGCTGACTCATGCGCAACCCTTGTGCTTAGCTTCGCCACCCCTTCATTATCAATCCTGGCTCATTGCCCCTAGCTGCTCACACAACCCCCACAGTGAACTTTTAAATAAATTAAAGTTAGGAAGACCCAGGACCTTTGGAACACTCTCACATGGGTTGCTCATCACTCTAATTGACTGTTGGCTCTTGTATCCTTCATTCTTCTGCAAACAGGTATAGCTATTATGTATGTAGTATGATACTAGCTATTATGTAGCTAGTATGATAATGCAACCAAATATTTCTGCTTGCAACCACCCAAAGGGAGATCTAAAAATCTGGATATCTTTGTGTAATAAGTAAGTTGAAATAAACATAAAGTACATTGTTGTGTGTTATAGCCAAACAGCTTTTGCTTCATTGTTAATGCAGTTGTCTCATTATTATATCTCTTCAAACCTGCCAAGAACATTTGTCTTCATTTAAAGAGAGCACACTGCACATTCCATATTTTAACATAAAACCAATATGGAATTCTCAGAGTCTAAAAACAACTCCTGAAAAACAACTGTCCTGAAAACTAAAGTGTAATAACATCAGTGAAGCCTGTTTATTGTTTATCCATAATCTCCATCTTAATTTGCATAGTTCCCAGGTAAATAGAATTGGTTTTGATAGCCCAGTAGAACCACTCTGACAGCCAGCATGCATTGTCTTTTTTCCTATGTCGCAGCCAGTTTCAGAGACTTTTCAGGCCAAATTGCACTTTTATTGATATCAATCCAGTCCCTTATGTTCACACTGCACCCACAGTTCTGCTTACCCTCAGTGATGTGCAAGAATATAAGAACTTCAATTCTCCAATGGTTTTCAGAGACCAGGTTGAATTTTCTTGCCCATAAATTAAAAAAAAAAAAAAAATCTATATTTTATACAAATCTTTATTTTATTCATCTTTAAATAAGAAATCTTTCAGACTTGGTAATGCAAAACCTCACAAAGATATTTATATGGAGTAATTTTTCAGGATAGCATCACCTTCGACTTAGTTTTTTAATTGTCATTCCTCAATAACTCAGTAATGAAGAAGTTTTTTAACAAAGCATGCCAGTGATTTCCTCTTTTTTTCTTGAAGTAAGCATTATCACTTTACGGTCAAAAGGGTTGATTTTTCAGAAAAAGAAAGCGCCCAAGTACAAGAGAAAAAAGAGAACTAGGAAATGGTGTTCTCTGGCACAGTGAAACATCGCTGTTACAAAACAGTGATAGCAAATCGAGATTAATTAGTCAGGAAGAAGTTGAAAAACTTGTATTTAAATTGATTTTATGCTTCAGCATTGTAAAGGACTTCTTATTTTCTTTTATGTTTCCCTGAAAACCTGCCTTTCTGAGCTCCATAAACTTCACAACACATTCATGTGAGGACAGTTAAAATACTAAGTTATTTTGTCCTGACAGAGTTGACATTTACCTTGTTTAAACTGTTTAACATCAAAGCCAACAGAATAAATTCATGATGTGAAGTAGGCCACATTCACTTAACAGAAAAATATTCATCCAATACTTTGTAAACATTTAAAACACTTAGGATAAGAAGCAAGATGACAAGTCTCTGCTCATGCACCTTTCATCCTCTATTCTATAGGTGCAATGCCCAATAAAAAAAACTAGTTAAATTAATGGGAGTCTTTCCACTGACTTTTGAATTAATCCTCTAAACAATTACAGGATCCTTTTCCTTCATTTCGTGCCTGCACAGAAAAATATACAAGTTCACAGCATAAAGGTAAAAAGGGAAGATCTTCCTTGCCAGGATTTGTAATCGAAGGAATTAAATTGCCTCTGAGTAACCCGTTCTATGATAATGCTTGTTCTGAGCCCATTTACTTGAATATAACCTAGCAATAACAGTCCAAACCGGGAGGAAGACTAAAATGAGTATAAGCACAGGGAAACTGTATGAAAACTGTCTTCCAACTGGCTTCCAATTTACAGTAGGCATGGCACCAAGAAAGCAGTTCAGAGTTAACACATTACAAACCTGTGGATTGCACTGACAATCTCCAGAGAATGCTGTAAACAACACTGAATTAATTTTACTGTCTCATATTTTAGTAATAGCTGAGCATATTATGAATTATCCAGCTGGACTTCTTGCCTCTATCCCAACCAGTAACCAAATGAGCCACAAATATTTCGATAGCCCCAGGGCAAACTAGCACAGGGCTTGCAACCATTACAACTGAGCCCTCCAGGGCAGGAGGACAGTTGTGTGCAAGCTGATGGTCAGGCAGGGTTCCTGGCCCAGGCTCTCCTTCAATCTGGGGCTGGGCTGGGAGAGCATTCTTTGGCCCAGGTCTAAATTGTGCAGAGGAATTAAATAACAATTTAGTAGCACGGATCACATGCCAGTGCATAAAGCATGCCTTTGCTGTTAACAGAGTCTGCCATATGACAGAGCAAGGAAGGTTTGCAAACGCAGCAAGTAGCTTCCATGCATTCTCTTCCATCCAAAAACCAGAAGATTATCCCTTCACATCAAGTTATTAGAAATATTTTGTACTATGTGCATTATAAGGTCTGAAGGAGAATAATGGCTAGCAGAGGAATTAGTTTGGATGAAAACCATCAGTTCTTAATAGAAATAGGTGAGGGGTGTAAAGTACAACTATATAGTATAAAATTTAAATGCAGAGGTTATTGATATGAGCGACAGAGGTGACAACTAGCAAAGGAGAACTTTTAAGAAAAAGAACTGCAAAGGGCAGAAGCTAAAAAGAAAGTGCCATACACTGTTTGTGGATCAGATATGAACAGCACCTCTATTGCAAGACTCAGCACCGGGGAAAAAATGGGGGACATTCTAACTGGTCTTCTTTGTAAGTAAGTGCCAATAAAGATTGTGAATACTTTACTCGCAGAGAGGTAATTTTCAGAAATATCTTTGAGGTAAACGTTGAAAAAAGAGGAGCAGGAATTGAATCTGTCAGTAAAACATCTAGAGGAACTTCAGATGAAAATAAGAAAACAGATATTTAAAGTGTGTCTGGAAAGTATAAACGCAGAGAAAGCTTACAGTTTAAAGTATGTTTTCTTTCAGTCACACTTACACTGCTGCAGTATGATCACTGGGGTTATACTGTCAGATAAGAGGACAGACTGCAGAAGAGAAGACAAGATGTGACAGACAAAGAAACCTTAAATGAAAATAGCTGAAGAGATTATACTGCAGCCTGAGACTGGGCACATGTAGTGGCCCCAAAGTTTAGCAACTGTTGTGATAATCTGCACATGATACAAAAAAAAAAAAAAAACAACCAACAAAAATTGATACTGAAAATATCTTCCAGTGGCGTTGCTGTTGATGATATAGATGTCCTTTATGAGACTCTAGTCGCAAAGTAAACCAAAGGAATTACAGAAACAGCTGGGTCATTTACATCCAGCTTATAAGCTATTTATCAGAACCTAGAAAGGCATCTGGCTTGTTGTGGGTAAACAAAAATGATTGAGTAGAAGGACAAAAAATTGAGTGTCCTTAGTTATCCCTCATTATCTTTGTGGGGAGATCCCACTCGAAAAGCACTAAAGGTGCACTAAAAATAAGCTTGCTCTAAAAATTCAAGTAAAGGTTACCGTTCACGTTGTCTTGTACTACATATAAAATCCTGCAGTATAATAATTAACTGTGCAAATCTCTTCACATAAATGCTCATGAAGTCAAAAGCTAATTATTTTGTGTTATCATGTCAGATATCAGAATACACTCTAATGAAGTTAAACCACTTGAGCCTTCAACTTTTAAGGACGATGGAGAAGATTTTTAGATCTAAAAGTTTGTCTGTAAGCTAATTAAAGTAAATAGTTTCATAGCTGTTGATTTAAAATATGAATAACATTCTTTTAGAAGAATTCCTTCTACCATAGCACTATTTTCAAAATGGGTATCAGATTTCCTGAATTCTTTGCTTGAACAAGTTTTGTTAGCAGTACTTGAGCCTGGCAAAAGAAAAGAATGTGGGATTTTTTAAATGAAATGGTGCCTTCAAAGCTTTAGGGTGCCAGTAATATTAATGATCCTGGAAGAGAAACCTGAAAGTCTACAGCTATGATTTCTCAGGCATTTAATATACCAGCAGTTTCAAATATGTTTGCAACTGAAGAGACAGCCTTCCTTGCCATAATTGTTGTCACTGAAAATCTGTTCCCCTTCCAGAAAAACACTCCTGAGATGCAAGCCCTTACTTCTTTGTTCCACAGCCTCTGAAAGTCTATATACTATTTCATGGCAGTATACTCTAGAAATTAGTATTTAGTCTAGAATTCAGTATTATCTGACGAGTATACTGTATCCCTGTATTCTGACAGTGTCTGCTGTTCCTGAAACAAAGGTACTGTATTGTGCGAATCAGTTTAAAAATAAATAATAATTTTTAAAAAAATCAAATTAAGAATAATAAGCAGTATTTTCCTTTACGAAGTTGTATTTTTAATTTAAAGAAGGAAAAGATAAACTCTTTTATAGCTGCAGACTTGAGAGTAACAAAAAGCCAATAAAATATATCAGTTCTGACACAGAATTATATTCCTGCCCTTTGCTATGTCCTTTGAATTCTCATTGTCTTGTTTGTTCTTTGTTTCATTTATTCTTTATTGTGGTCTTTAAGGGCTCTTTGTGTATTCAGTACACGGTCAGAACTTCATAAGAATAAAATTAGCACTCATTTAATTTATCTCCTTAGGCTTATCTCCTCAGAGCTAAGGGCAAGATTTCAGTTAATCTCCAAGAAATTTTATTATTTAAATGATTTTCTACTGGTTTTCCTTCCTATTTCATGACATAATCCAGCTCACTGAATTTTAGCCCTAACCATTTTGCTATCACCAACACAGATTTCATTTTTCATGTTTGTTTTCCAGTAGCTTTGATTCTTACACTATTTATCAGAACCCAGAGACAGGCAACTAGTTTGTTGAAGGAAAAAGAATGTGTTTCAGGGCAAGAAGACAAATCAGGTGTCCTTACTGAACCCTCTGTCTTTGTGTGGAAGATCTGTTCCCACCGCTTTTAAAAGAAACACTATTACATTAAAAAAAAAAAAAACAAAAACCCAAAACAAAACACAACACAACAACAAGATGCTTCAAAAATAATGATAAATTATTATTCTGAGGTTGCATCTATGTCCTGCTTTTTGTAGGTCATAAAAATGGACAAATATGCTCTATATTATTCATCATTATTACATTTAAAATATTAATTCCTAGAATAAGTAGCTTTGAATTTCCACTGTTTTTTACATTTCTCAGCTGTGTACCCTCATTCAGAGTGGGTTTCCTACAAGCATGAAAGAAGGAAATAATTTGATAGCTGATGCGAGCTCTTACTTTCAATAATACATTGTTTATTAAAAAGGGATGAATGGTCTTACTTAGATATTCAAGGTAGCTAAACACTTGAGGCTCAATTAAACCTCATGAAATTGTGCATTCTGAGGACAGAAAAGCTCCCTTCCCCCACTTGTAATCAGAATTAAATATGGGGAGCTGAGAACAACAGCAACGGGAGGAAGAGGAGGTTAGAGTAACAGAGTTGACTTAATTCCAGAAGCTTGAAGAAAGAGCGAATAAATTAGGCTGTTAAAATTAATTTTGTTGCAAGTTGACAGGTGCTCAGCACAGGTAATTAATTCAGTGAGTTTTAATAAACTAGAATTAGAAACAAGTAAGAAACATCTCCTGCTAAAGCAACGGGGAAGGTGCGTACCACTATCTCTTGGTGCACACAGGTTGACACACTGTGGCTTTCTGTGAGCGATGGGCCACAAGGTTTCAGCGATGCGGCTGGATGAGCAGCAAAGTGAGGGGAGGTGATAGTCCCTTGGCAAGGGAGAAGAGGAGAGGGAGAAGGAGAGGCTGGGAGTAGTCCGTGGCCTGGTGAGAAAGAAAAAAACACTAATAAAGTACTTGCTAAAATTATGGCTCCCTGGCTAGAGATACACGATGCTCCGCTTAGTAACAGCCTTTGGTGAAAATGAATTTTTGTTCCTACTTGGAAATAGACTTCCCAGATATAGCACTTTCCCAGAGAGCGCAGCATTGCTTGTTTACTTTTTTATCAAAGGGGAGGAATACAGAAGTACATGAAAGCCAGATTTCCAGGGGGGTATTGGTCAATTGTGCTGAGCCCATGGCTTTACCTGTGAGAGTGGAGATTCATTTGCCAGGAGTGCTTCTCTGGCTGGGGAAGGAGGGAGGCTGAATTCACTTCAAGCACTGCCTGAATGCGATTCTGTCATCACAATCCCACATCGGTTGTTAGGTGATGTTTTGAGGTTGATTTGCATCTTCCTGATGGTATGTGATGCAAATATGCTGTTTTATCAGTGATACGGACTTGCCATCGGTGTTCATTAGACCCCTGTCTGCCATACAGAAGAGTTAGTTATAATCAGCAGTCATGTATTCCAGCCAGAGCACAGATCGCTTCTTACAAAACTTGCTTCTGTCTTCTCATTTTGTGATCAACATGATTAACATTTCCATCACAGTTCTTCCTTCCACAACAGCCGTGTCTACATTTGTCTCAGATTATCATCATCTATCGTTCTTTTCGTACAGGGGATAAATTATGAACTAAATCCTACAGTCTATACTGACTCAGCCGTAAGAGATAGCAATGTTTTCACCAAAAAGATCAGGATTTGTTTGTATTTGCATTATTTATAAGGGAAATAGCATATTCACATTTTTTTCAAGGTAATACTGTGTTTTACCTATGCGTTTTTTCCCTAACAGATTCTGTACTATTCCTCAAAAGTAATTTTATTGCCAAATTCTCAGTCCAGCAGAACATGCTAGCTTTTACAAAAACATTGATAGGAAGGCAAATTAAAGTTGCATAGTGGGAATTCATAACATATAAGGCAGCTAGTAAAAGAGAGGACATTTCTGTGTTTTCTATTCTATTCATTGTGTGTTTCACTGCATAGCTTTCATTTTAAATAAGTATTTCTTTTTCATATACAGGAAATAGTGCTATCAGTCAGGCTTAACAGGTAGATTTTATGAATCCACATGCTTCAGGGACATTTAAACATAAGAATTAATAGCAAAATCTAGGATGAAATGAATAGTGCGTTTTCAGGACCTGCTGTTGTTTTCCAATTTACATTCCTCTCTTTTAAAAATAAACAATCGTTCTCTTGCATATAGTTATGTAGAACCCCTTTGCCCTAGATTTAAATAGACAATTTGACCCAAGATTAGAAAGCAAGGTGTTTGTTACATCTGTAAATTCATAGCAGGAAATCATTAAGTTTTGACTATTCAAGTGCATAACTTTTTGAAAGTTCAGAGGTTGATATCAACTAATGCTGATATCAGCTGATATCAGCTATCAGCTATGTACTTGAGACAATTATTGGAGTGAACCAATACAATTGATTTCAGGTAAGAATCTGGGAAAAGTAACACAGGAGAAAATTTGAAATAAAAAGAACTGAAAGAAAATAGGAGCATGAAATGAACTAAAAAACCTGTGTTGTGTCATGTATATCTTATCCTTCCCAAATTTTTGTAGCTACCGGCCTCGATTCAACAATATGTGCAAGCATCTATATATAATTAGGAACTTGCATATTTTCTCCCAAAATAGTTTGCTGAACTTGGTTTTTAGTCAAAAAAAAAAAAAGTCTAACCATATAAGTAGCTATTAGATATATATGCTGCATAAAGAAATAATCCTCAAAATAATATCTACATTTCTCAACTTGTATCTTGCATTGTTAATATTGGGTGTGTGAAATACTTATTTTTTAACTTTGATAGAATTTTGACACTTCAAATTGGATAAGGATAAATTGTGAAAAGGTTATTCTCAACATTACTGGTGTGGTTTTAGTTCTGGGGTACAATGGACACTTCATTTTATAGCTTGCAACTGGCACTTTAAGCAACACAGTGAAGGGTAGATCATCATTTATGCAAATAAGCTCATTTATATAAGCTACAATGTCAAGTTTAATTAAGGGCTACAGTGACAAAGGAAAGCCAATTGCATGTGCTCAAAATACTTTTCACATGACAAATGGCTGACACCCATAAAAACAATATCCCAGGGTAATTGTTAAGGTTATGATACTTAAACCTGACTGAAAAGATCTCAGACAGTATATTCTAATAGGTTAACTTTCTATAAGAGTTATATTAAAATAAATAAATAAATAAAACTTAATCTGTTGCCTAAAATTTAGATTTACAGTCAAGATCTTTCTGCATCGAGGGAAAAAAAAAACATTGGCAATTAGGAGTGTTTTTATCCCCACATTTTCTTTATTTGCCTCTCTGAGATTTTATAATCAGTAACTTTGTAATTTTGCTTACCACAATGGTGTTATGATGATCCATGGTCAAAGTAAATGTGTAGAGAAGATCTGGTGGCATGATTTATTTTGTGTTCTTTTTCCTGCTCTGCACACTCAGTGGTTGTGAAAACAGTCAAGACCTCTTCTGCCTAATCCCCATCAACACCTCTTTCTTTCTCTCTCTCTTTGTGGCCATCACATCATAAAGGGGGAATTGATGCTAAGGGTAAAGGTCAAGATGATAGAATATGACAGCTCTTTGAATTGAAAAGAGAAATCAGTGTCCCTAAGTATTCAGAATGAGCTTCTCTTTGCTCCCTGCAGGGCATCTGCACCACAACCACCGCATTTTTACACTTCTTCTTCTTAGCTTCATTCTGTTGGGTTTTGACAGAAGCGTGGCAGTCATATATGGCTGTTACTGGAAAAATTAGGACACGGCTCATAAGGAAACGTTTCCTGTGCCTTGGATGGGGTAAGTCCATAAATTCATTTCCTCAGAATCATTGGAATGAAATGTTTAATGCAGCGACAGTGTCAGGGATAGCATCATTTTCTTCAGTAAACCTGAAAGATAGTAGACAGCATGTTACTAAAAAGAAAACTAGGTTAGGAGCCTTTGCACTTTATCTCAAGTTCAAGCTACACTGGTGTATATTTTAGCATTCTTTTATAAATATGATTTAACAAAATTTTAGATTTTCAGCAAAGCAGTGTAATATCATGAAATCAAAATAAAACAAAAAAAAGATTCACTGAATATTCATGAATCCTCTTCCTAGTTCACTTTAAGACCTGTCAAATGTACCAGTAATTTAGCTACATCAAAGTGGTACACCGTGGGCAGAAAACAGTGTCCTCCTCCCTGCCAGTGCTTCAGAAAAACAAATCCTGCAATAGCACTGTGCTTCATTAAATGGTTCGTTCCATGTAAAATTGGCCGTTTTGCATTATCATGCCCTGTCACTTTTTGTCCAGGCAGAGCAGCAATATTTTGCTCACCAGCTAATGGTTATTACTGTTTTGGGTTCTTTTTTTCAGGTTTACCAGCATTAGTGGTTGCAATATCAATAGGCTTTACCAAGACAAAAGGATATGGAACAGCCCACTAGTAAGTCAATCTAAAATGATAAATTATGTTTTTAATTAACAAGACTGTCATACCCATCAGGAATTACATAGCATAGGTTAAAGACTCTACAGGTATCCATTCACACTTGGAACTGCCCTAAGAGTCACCGAGTGGTCCACAAAAGAACAAAGAAAAAACCATATACCAGTCTTGGACTGAGCTCAACAAAGCACCAGGGATCCTGTGTTTCTTGTGAGGGTTTGAAGCAGCAAGCCTTTTAGAAACACTGAGGATTAGGTCCACTTAGACATCTAACATTTATATACATTTACTGAAGAGAATGTTAAATGTTAAGGCTGGCTTTTGCCAACCTCTGAACATGTCTAAAACTGTACTGGCAAGAGGCTCTTTGGCATCCAGGTTTCTGCCCACCCAACACATACCTCGGCTTTAATGCTCCTGAGCTCCTTGGAGCCAAAGCCACCCAAAAATCTCAAAACAGCTCTTCCATCCATCCTTTCTCTCCTGGAGTGCCCGATCCAGGCCATTTCCTGGACTGGCCTGTATTTGAGAAACAGCGAAGAGGAGATCTGTGTACTTCGTTTGCATTTTATCAATGCAGTTTCTGTTTAGCCACTTGGCGTATTTAGCACCCCAGAAAATTCACTCCTCATTGAGGCTACCCTTTGGCTGTGTCCCGCTGAAGAAGGAGCTTGGGCTGAGCCTCCCTCCTGCTCCCCTCTGCCAGCAGAGCGCTCCAACCACCGAGATGTTATGCATGCGAGAGTACGCTTCCTTCAGTGGTCCTGTTTGGAGCTCTCCTCACGTTGCCTAAAAAATTAAGTATGCATCTGGACAGAAAGAGAGGAAATATGACTCTGTAGTCTGGTAATGAGGGCATTCATCAGAGATGTGGATGAGTTAGGTCAAGTCCTCACTTCAATGAATATTTAACTATTCTCCTTAGAATCATCACTGAGTAAGATCAGGATTCCCCCTCTCTGCCCTGTGTGTCCCACCGTCCTGGCACATGGCGGGGGAGGCTCCAGCTCTGGGTGGTTAATGATTCAAAAACATATCTCCCACGGAATACCAGCTCTAACCACTGATGTCTTTAGTTTCAAATTGTCACAAAGTGCCGTCTTGCATTTTTTTAATGAGGAATGGCTTACCTAACTGAAGTGATTAACTGCGGGCCAGCACTTGTAGCTGGCAATCATTAGTGAAACAACGGTCTTAGCCATCTTCTGGGAGTTACATTGAGGACCTGCTCCTTTGACATTTTTTCTAATATGTGCTCGTCTTGCTGGCTTTTTTATTATTTAGTCCTTGAACCAGGACTGGAGAACCTTTTAGGCTGTGAGAATTACATATCTCAAAATTATGATGTCCTGACCCCACTGGGGACGTAGGTCTGTCCCTTGCAGGATCAATCCCATTGCATTTACTCTACTGAAATCATTCATGTGTGACTACTTATTTTAGTTAGTGTTGCTTCCTGCTTCCTTCCTGGGCTGAATGCATTTTTAAAAGAGGATACGATGAAATATTCAGACAAAGCAACAAATCATTCATTAAGGGTAACCTGGAAAGTAAAAAAGAGCAGGTCTCTGTACATGTAACATCAACTCTCCCAGGACCGAAATTCCGCTGACACGGTGCTGTGGGACAAAAGCACAAAAGGAGGTGTAGAGGGAACAAACAGAACCATACTGCAGCTTTCTCATCTTATTTGAAAATACATTTTCTTGGCATTTGACATCAGAATTACATAAGGAAAACAGGGAATGCAAGGAAAGGAGATTCCTCCTCCATCACTAGCTGATGTTCTGTCCCACTGTAGAAGCCAGCAAAGAATTATGTCCTGTAACAACTTGGGCGGCGTAAAAGCAGAGCTCCTGTCCTGCTCCTCCTCTCATAACTAAAGCACTTGTGTAAGATTTTTAACTGCTTACACTTACACTGTTTGGCCTGTTCGGCTGCAATCAATTACACACATGCTGCCATCAGAAACACATCCTGTGGCAAACTATTCCTGGGCTTTAAGATGCTATTTTTGAGAATGATGGTTTCAAGTGGAGAAAATTGAGAGCAAAAATGAAGGAATTGATTCTATTCCCATAGTCCTACACATGAAGAGATTGACAGAAATGGAGAACACACAAGGATCTTTGAAAGACATCTGAGTTTCATATGGTATATGACTGATGGGGGTGGCTTGAATTGTTCACACTCCAACCAGTTCTGTGATCAAGTCTCTGATTTCTGTCTTTTTTCCTCAGTCTTAATTATTAGGCAATTATATTAGTGGACATTTAAAACTACATATGGAAAATATTTCACACAGACACTTGTACTGATGTAGATACAGAAGCTGAAAAGCTTTCCTAAAAATAATTTAAAAACACAGTGACAAGTTTTTAGATATTTCAGGATATCTGAAAAAGATTTGTGTCTGAAAGCTTGATTGTTTTTTCCCACTATTTCTGTGAGTCTAATAGATCTATGAAAGCACCACTACTACAAGGTATAATTAATACACCTGTGTGACCTACTGATGTTTACATACTATTAATGAACATATTAATGAGCAGTGCAGATAACTTCCAGGAATTGGTTATATCAGCAAAAATTAAAATTCTGTCATAGTCGTGCTCTCCTAAGAGAAAGAACTGTTCTCCTGGAGACCATCAAACAACTTACAAAATGTACAGGATACAGGAACAAGTCTACAGATACTTCATCACTCAGCAGAGTTTTATGACTGTGTAGCATGGTCCTGTAAAAGCACCAGTAGATGCTCTTAATACTAATCAATTTATATGGCTTTCTGCTATGTGGGGATCAGCAAGAAAGAAGACAGAACAGGAGAACAAAATAAAAACAACTATAAAGCATAGAAAAAAGCTATCAGAGCAAAGAAGAAGAGAAGAAGGAAAAAATAGTAAAAAATTGACACCAATTGCCTCATGGTACAAGAAGGCATCTGAGAATCTGTCTTCAGAAAGTCTTCAGCAGAAAATGATTGGGAAAAAGCCCATTTCAGAGTCATCAACTGGCAAATATTGAATACATTGCAATAATCGTGTCACACATTGTTGAAAATACATATTGTTGAAAATAGAGATTGTGTAAAGAGGACAACCTCTAAATTTTTTCCAGCTCTGCCTCTAAATGGAAGTCACATATTTGAACAGCCTTTGTACTTGAGGGCATGGGAAAGGGAGGGAACAATTATCCCATGGTCTTAAAGATTTTCATGGTAGAAACTGTTTTCTTTTTGTTTAAAAAAAAAACTTTTGGACCCTTTTTTTCATCACAGGTAACTGAAATTATGTTTCAAATACAATAAGTCAACAATTTTTATTTTCTGTCTCCCAATAAACATGAACATTTTAATTACATGTCTTAGTTATGCAGAGTGGTCATCTTCACTAAGTTTAAAAGTTCACAGTGGTAGGAAAATTTACTGTGAATACTTTCCTCCCTCCCAGAAGCCCATGTTCTCAGTCTCTCATGATAAATAACTTAGCTTTTGGAAAAATAGCAAGAAAAATTGCAGAAAATTTTGAAAACATATTTCTTTGACATTACAAAAATAAATTGAACATTATTGCTGTAGTTATTTTTTGAGGTAGGATGTAGAATAGCCTGACATCTATTACCTTTTTAAACAGTGAAGCAGATATGAACTATTTGCATCAATTTGTCATTCCAGAATTTAGCACACTGATGCAGCTGAATTCATGTGGCAGATTTCACATCGCTTCATTGCAACGGGAAACACTTTTATTCTTTGCAGTTGGAATTCCAGCCGTAACAGACCATTAATATTATGATGTGCTTGCATTTAATTTACTTGGATTTCAAAAGTACGAAAACAGCACTGGAAAATAAAGAAGATATGTATGAATCTGATGTGAATGTTTCTGGATGTGAGATCCAAGTAAATTATTTGAATGCATATACTTGAGTTTTCTTATATGTAGGTGTGATCCTGCATTCAAATAAACATGCAGTTCTTTGAATGTGTAATCACTGGGAAAATAGCACAGCTGCATTTACTTCAGTGTGTGCAGCTCCAGATCTTTTGCAGATATGGAAAGCTTTACATCATGGTGTATCAAATATTTAGAATTTGATTCTGTAAGCGCTCTGTGTTTGGAAATCTGGTGGTTCGCAGTGAAAGCCCTGATGCAGTATGACAAACTGTGCAATATTAGCAGCTCACCAGAAAATACAGTTTTCAGATGCTTTAAAATATACATTTAAATTGTTTGCAAAGTATTCCAGAGAATACAGAACAGTTAGATCATACATTATTTTGCTTTAATGAGAATATTGTCTGTAAGACCTAGTTCTACTAGAGATTACTAAATGTCATACGAGAAGATTTATAGAAGCCTGTTTTTTCTTAAGTACTGTCTTACGGGTACTTGATCTTTCATTGCTTGAAGTATAGAACTGTCAGACATTGTAAGCTGGAAATGTTTCTAGATACCTCCCTGGCAATTTCTGTTCAGTTAACTCATCATACATGGTTAGAGCAGATATAATAAAGGTTTGCAAACATTTTCTATTGTGCTTTTAATACATTGCAGTATATGTATAATTCACATTAAAAATTTTGAAACATTAGCAATTGGTAATGGAAATAACTTCCAACTCTCAACGTCATCATATCAACAAAGTAATTATTTTTTGTGTGTGCATGTGAATATATGTAGGATTGAACATACACCAGAAGATTCTCATGTTGTGGTTATTATTAATGCTTTCTTGGTAATGTGTTATACTTATTTTTAATTTGTGTTAGTTCTTCTCTAATGTTTTTTCCAGTTGTTGGCTGTCTCTTGAAGGAGGGCTGCTTTATGCTTTCGTTGGACCTGCAGCTGCTGTCGTCTTGGTAAACATTAATATAATTTCCAGTATTTTCATAGGAAATGATGGAATGTGCTATTTAAATTATAAAAGCTTAGCTATACAGTAGCATTACATTTTGCTATAAATACTGAGCTCAGTATTGTTTAACATACCTTCAGTATTTTGAATGCATGATTCATTTAATTGTATGACTTCTTTACACCAATTATCTCTCCGTGTTTACACAGTAAGCTGTGAAAGAATAATGTACTGATTAGTGGCACAGAAAACTTGTTGCAGGCATCACTGAGTTATTATCAGTAGCATCTACACAATTGTCGCTGCCTTGTGAAGTTCAGTGACAGTCTTGATAGAGTGCTGCTTGGCAGCGTATCGCTGTACCAGCAAAAGCAACAGGAGGAGTGGAACCAGCCAGCAAGTTCTCCATGGCTACTGCTTTTGAAGGCAAAGAAAAAAATCATCGTAGCTGGGAAATGTTACTTGTTTGTGTATTAATCTTCCACATCTCTGGAAATGCGTTTAGGTGTAGGATTCACTTTGCCTAGTTGTAGGCATCTGCAATGTGGATATCTACATCTAAACTAGTTATACCAGCCATATTTCATTGCCAGTGGAGAAAAATATGCGCTTTTAGGGCTTAAACCGGCAGAATTATTTCAGGTGTCTACTTTAGTGTAAGATGAATTGCACCCTACATGTGCCATCCGCTATCAGTCATCTGTTCTGCAGCCTGTATGGATTTTTAAAATAATTTGTTTAGCATTTTTCCCTAACAGATTTTGAATCTAATTATTTTTTTCCACTCCACCAATTTTATATGAGGACAGGTCTATCAACACTGGTTATTTCTGATTTTCCCTTGCAAGAGGGAATCGGTCTTAGTAGTCATCAAAGATACAGCCATTTAGCTACACAGATTTTCCTGAAATGGATGTTTACTACTCCCATAGAGTTTGTCTCATCATTGCCTGGAGTCAAGCCAGGATCCTTTTGTACAACTCACAGTCCCTGTCATGGTAGAGGAGCCAAGGATGTTTACAAAAAGCCAGTCATAATTTTCACATGGAACTGTATGTTCTCGGTGTAATTGGCAAGCTTTGTTCAGAGATTGTTGAAGTTCACAGCCGCAGTTTGCCCTACCATTAGCTAGTAGCTGTGGAAGGAGCTGTTCCACGCAGCCACTTAAGCCTAAGTGTACGAAGCAAAAGAATTATGTAACATCGGCTGAAAAATGTAAATGCTGAAAATAAAGTGATAATAAGAAAAGCTGCAAAAGAGTTGGCAGGACAGACTGGCAACAATTAGGTATTTTGGCACAGGTCTTGAAAAATCTGTTAGAAAGGAAAAAAGGATTACCCTTTTAAAATAATAATAATAATAAAAAGGAACTTTTATTTAATAGATTCAAAACTTGGTATTACCTCTTTGCAGGCCATGCAGAGACAGGTTCGTGGAGTTCAGTTCAATAATACAAATAGATAATAACAGTCATTAAGCTGTCCATTAAATGCCATTAGTATGTCCATTGAGTGCCAAAGTCTGACTGCTGAAACACTTGAATTCTTTTTTTAGGTTAGGTCTTCAGCCCATATATGTGATCATAACACCATTTATTTTAATGGAGCAAAACAGGCTTACCCCAGGCATTCATCTGGCACACATGAAAAAAAAGGAAACGGCAGTTAAATGAGGCCCAAGAGTGGCATTTTTGTGAATGACATGGACAATGACTGATGTGCAGGAGGATATGGAAAACCACAGGCTGGTTCTGCGTAAGCGGGAACACCCACGCGGGCCCCAAATGCTTAAAAAGGAACACGGTTACGGTCATCGTGTTCTCTGACTAGCTCTTCCCTCTGCACACAGCTCAAATGCAGTGGTTTTCCTGGAATAGGATATATCATTGCAATTAAAACAGAGGAAATATTAAAGCTGTATTACTCAAGCTTCTGGCCAGCAGACATGTTTGCATATAACTTGATACCAGGCATAATTCAAGACTCAAAAATAAACCTGTTGTGGTGTGCATGTGTATTACCCATTTGAGAATACGCACTTTTGGTGTGTTCAGCGAGAGTGTTACACAATTTCTGATGGAATACTCAGAAATGTAACAGGAGGTATTTTGCAGGCCTGTAAAAACTTTTTTCTGAAGTAATAGGATAAAGTGTTTTCTTTCAGGCAATGAAAGATCAACTGTTTGTTTTCTGTTTGGCAGGTCAACATGGTGATTGGCATTTTGGTATTTAATAAACTTGTTTCCAGAGATGGAATCCTAGATAAAAAGCTCAAACACAGAGCGGGGTAAGCAACAACTGGGTTATTTTAAAGCATATCCAAATTGCATCACCAATTTTCAATTACAGATATTCACCAAAAATGCTTTTGATTATACTTTGAACTTTTATTTCAGTGTAACAGTGTGTCTAACAGATTCCATTCATCTCAAACACTGCTGTTGCATTATCCTGAGGGAATGCAACTAAACAAACTAAACATAATAAAACACAAGTACAAGAGTATTAAGTTAATAATAATGAGGATTAAACAAATCGGAGCAGAGGTTTCACAAGAATGTCACACACGCAAAGTTGTTGCAGTCAGGAAAACAGTTTTATGAACTGTGTGTACTGAAGGAACTGATTATTTTTGTCTAGCTGTCAACTTTAATTACTATGGTGGGAAATGTTACTCATTTGTGTAAACTGTTATAAAATATGTTTTACAGCAATATATGCCTTACTGAGGTCAATCCTATTCTGCCATTCTGACTACGTGAAGAATTTGCCTTTGTTCTTACATCCATATCTACATAGATGTATGTTTTAAATTAGTGTAGCAGAATTTCAAAGTAAAAAAAAATGTTTTAAAAACAAAAAAAAAGAAAAAAGGTAAATGGAAATTCTGTGTTATTGATTATTTACTTGCATTTGCATTTAAATTCTGTTTGTTATCATCAAAAGAAAGGTTTATGACAGTGGTGGTGTTAGAAACTGTTTTTTAGTGGATGACAATGATTTGAAGTAGTACAGCAACAAACTTACATTCATTCCGTATTGGAGAAAAGTATTTCACAAGTGCATCATCACCTTCTTAATGTTTATGAAAGTATATTTAAACTTTGCATAATCGCTTTTTACAGCTTCTTGTTCTAGTATTGTCTTTTGGGCCAGCTTGTAGTTAACACCACCAATATTTGCATTTCTAGCAATGATATCTTTATTTTACTGTGTATTACTGCTATGGGTAAATTTATTACAGTTTCACTTTCAATTATTTTACCGTTTCACTACCAGTAGCATTCCTAATAAGTTCAATTCATTGGTTAGATAAGCAAATATTTGACATGTACTTCAGCTGGTGTGAATTACATTTAATGTTAATTCAATTAACTCTTTCTGGTTTTCAGCTCTTTCACCGTTATTCTGACAAATACATACCAAAAGCTTTCATTTTGTTTCTTCCCTTTTCATCTTTTTTTTTATTAGAAAGTATTAATTTCTTAACGTTACCTTTGTCTATGTTGCTTCATCAACATTCTTAACTATGTAATAACACTGATGAAATCTAGAATATTATAGAACTACCCAAATTATTTCAAGAGTAGTAATAACTTAGTAATCACCAATTCAAATTCACATCTCCTCTAATTACAGTGATTTAAGCAGTTGGAGCAGCCACAGGTTTGCTTTGTACATTTTCTAAGGGTATCCAAGCTGTGAGTTAACTGCATCATTTTTTTTTTCAGCTACTCAATTGTCAGCTATAGAAATCTATTAGCTTATTGTATATTTTCCTGATGAAACAAATAACTTGCTTTCTAACAGCGGGCAACTTAGTAAAGAGGTCTTTTATTTTAAAGTAAATGGATAAAGAACTAGACATTATTCTGTCAGAAACAATCCAGCTGTTCTGGGAAAGCATATAGATGCCCTAATCAGGAAACAATCTTAACTTTTGCGATAGTATGAGATGGTGGCTTGGCAACAGCATTCCTTGATACTACTTGGCAGATAAAGTGTCTTGAGTCATTCTTTGGGGCATAGAAATTGGTGCAGCATTTGACCTCCAGTAGAAAGGGGATTGTCACTCGTTTCTCAAGTATGTCTTGCTGGTCATGCTCGGGAAGGCAACTTCATTCTTTCTGGCAAACATTGGGCTTGTATCTGTCAAAAGTTCAGTCAAAAGTTCAGCTGTAGAAATCATTTCTGTAGGATTTGAAGCCGTGAATGGGGCAAAATATGCGAACTCCATAATTTTTTTTTTCCACCTTGATAAGCACATGGAGAATCAACAAGTGTCTTGATGGATATAAATCATTTTCCTGGTATAAGGGGTAGCACGCATATATGCCCAGCCAGAAAGATTCTATTTGGTGTATATACACATCAAGTTCTATTATTTGCAAGATCCAGAACAAATCTAGAGAAGTAAAGAGAATAATCTCGTCTGATAATGTTGAAGTATTGCCAAGAAAAGACAGGAAATATTTTCCCAAGCTTAGGTTAAGCTTACCCAGGGCATTTTTCTAGTTTTTTCATTAATGTAAATCTTTAATTGGTGTGAACGGATGTGCAGTCGCTGAGTTCTTTTCACCCCCCACAATCACCTTATACAACATCGTGGTTCTCATTGTTTTTTATGGGGAAAACTGCATTTTTATGGAACATATACTGCACTTTTTTATGGAAAGTCATCACTGGGTTTATCAAAATGGAAACCACTGGATTTCAATGTTGTTTGGGGCAGTATGTTAAAAATCTTGTGAATGCTGGGTTTGGCGATAAAAAGGAGTTCTGTTCGTTGAAATAACTGGGGAAAAACTGAAGTGTTACCTATCTTCACCATGTTGACCACTTTCCAGCTGGAAATAGGTAAAGCATCCTTCCTGTCACATCTCAGTCAGCTGTGGTTATTCCTGGTTCTGATAGCAGAAAGGGAAGGAATAGCAAAAGTCTTTATTTAGTCAATTCAGGAAGTTGAATGCATGCTGTATGTAAAAGAAAATTTAAATTCCAGGTTTTGCCCTTTAACTCTTCTGACAGGTGCCGAGGTACAATTGTCCATACAAAATGCTTTGAGCTTAATGCTTGTGTACTGTGTTTTATTAAAATGCAAACCAGGTCACCCTTTTTTTAGTACTGACTGATACTTATTTCATCAGATTCCATACATTTCAAGCCCTGTATTCAGACCTTCATAAGGCATGAATAAAATCACTCCAGATGTTAGTGGGCCATGCAAATCTGACTACACGGTATACCCATACTGATTTGATGCTTGAATACATTTTGCAGGTTTCTTTCCTTATTAATGCTCTGTAATTATACATATTTCTTACTCCTCCTTTAAGTGTCCTATACTGTTTCTCAAGCAAGTTTGGATACAACAGTCTTTTAACAGGTCTGAATAGAGGGATTTCACTTTGTGTGTCTATCCTAGCACGTGCTTATGTTCACTTCAGTGTACTGAGCAGTTTTGATCACTGGACATTTGGGGCCTTTTTTAGCTTAAACAGAAGAACTAAAGTCTGCATGAAACAAAGCCCCATAGCATTAACATTTAAAGCTAACAATAACGTAAAGTACAAAGTACAGTTTTGCAACAACATAGAGCATTCATCCTGAATAAGTCTACTTACTTTTTCTGCATGACGTCATATTTAAAAGCTAAATTTCAGTAGCAACGTTTTTTGGTGACAATTCAATATTTTGTTCTTTTTGTGGGTGTTCTGTTTGTTTGCAGTCAGATGAGTGAGCCTCATAGCGGTTTGACGCTCAAATGTGCCAAGTGTGGAGTAGTTTCAACAACAGCTTTGTCAGCCACCACCGCCAGTAATGCCATGTTAGTCCTGATCATTTACATCTTCTTGTTACAAATCTTATACAGTGCATGTGAGACAATAGTTTGATGATGACAACTGTGTTTGCTAACACTGTATAGAGTGCTGAGCACGTTTAAATACTTTTTAACAACAACAACAATAAATAATTGCAACTGTGTTTATTAACTGAATACAGGATATTCTTTAGAACATAAAGTACCGACACTGTTTCATTCTTGTCTGTGATTTTCAAGTTAGCTTGATAAATTGCCATCCTTAAATATGTTTATTTTAATAGTGGGCTTTTAATAATTTTTTTTTTTTACAATATTACAGTGCCGCTTTTCTCTTTTTTTCAATAGGGCATCCCTTTGGAGTTCCTGTGTGGTGTTGCCACTTCTGGCGCTGACTTGGATGTCTGCAGTTCTGGCCATGACAGACAAAAGATCAATACTATTTCAGATACTTTTTGCAGTATTTGATTCATTACAAGGCTTTGTTATTGTCATGGTCCATTGTATTCTGCGAAGGGAGGTGAGGAATGGCTTCCCAGTTTTCTAAAGAGCTGTGCTTCTGTTAATCTCTCAACTGCTCTTTAATGTTATATACAGGTTGCTCTGTGGAAATCTTTCATAGAAAGAGAAAAGTATTTTATGGTGAGGTGTAGAGGAACAAGTGAAAGAGAGAGAGGGAAGTTCAGTTAATTCCAGGTGCAGAATGTCAGTTTCAGTATAAAACTGTACCTACTTAATAGTGGCATTTAGTCATTCCAAAGTTTGGTTTATTTTTAAGTGTTAGGCTTTCCCAATATTGTGAGTATAGGGAAATGCTAGCATGAGTGCCCTTTTCCTGAAGACCAAAAGCTATAGATTTTTACAGTCTCTAAAACTGATTCAAACACAAGAGTATTTCTGCTTTTACTGTCCCCGAAAGAGGACACCAGCAGATGAGGTGTTACATTGGTGAAGATCTACCCTTTCAGTTCTACAAACTCAAGTACAGACTTAAGGTAACGTACTTAAGTTATGGGGACGGTGAGGATGAAGGCAGAAGAACACTATTAGAACAGTGAGGAAAACCTAGTGCCCCAGCATGCCCTTGACTACTCGGTGCCACCCACCGCAGAATTCATCACCACTGAAGTCTGATGTCAAATCTACCGCACAAGTGCTCTTTAACCTGGCTCTGGTGACAGCTTCTCTAACCTATCTAACCTGCTAACTAACCCTACATTTTTATTGAGATAGGTTTGAGAGCAGTAGCACAACAGCTTTGCTGGCCGATCTGTGGTAGTGGGACCTTCTACCAAAAGTGATCAGGCTTAGCTGGACTGGAGAGCAGGAGCCTGGTCCACTGGCATACCTATGTGTTAGCCATTTATCAACTTCAGGATAGTTACTACACCAATAAATGAAATTACACTGTCTAGCATGGTTCCTTGTGATCAGCAAGAGTTACTCAAAAGCACTTTGGGACTAAAAAAGCGGGCAGATGTTTCAAGAAAATTTTATTGTCAATGCTGAGTGAGGGATCTTACACAGTGGTTTCCCTTTTCACTATTCACACCCTTTAAACGTTGAAACTTACTATATTAATGAAAAATAATTATGAATGACATAATTTATTTCAATCTTTCAGTAGTGTGCCACTTTGCATGAACTTTATATCACTATCCTACACAGTATGCATATGTTATTATCTTATCAAATAATTAAGTTTTTGGGTTTTAAAGAAAAAGCTTATCTGTATCTTGCAGAAATTAGCACATTCCATTGTTCTGACTCCTTCCCATGTTATTCAAGCTGTTAGAGACTATGAACTTTTGTTTTTCTTAGTTTATCAGCTTTTATAGTGTAAGGGGCTTACCTCCTTTAATACCTTTTCTTTTTTTTTCTTTTTTCTTTTTTCTTTTTTTCTTTTTTCTTTTTTCTTTTTTTCTTTTTTCTTTTTTTTTCTCTTTTTTTTTGATTCAGGGTAAAAATATGTGCAGAATAAGAGATAATACTCAAGACAAATCTATTTTATGTAGAACTGTCTTGCTATCCCCTTATTTTCTACAGCATTTTTTCCCCATATGATTTACGTCTGTGAAAGAGGGTATTCTCATCTGTAGAACTGAAAGCCATAATTTCACATATTCTTTTAGTAAAACGGTAAGACACTGCAACTATTTTCAGTAGAAAGAATAGCAGTTCCATACTGGTTTTCCTGTCTATGAAATTTGTATTTCCATTGGGATATATTAATTAGCCTGGAAAGGCATACCACCTCCCATTTACTGTCCCGAGGAAAAATTTTTATTTTAAAATATATATCGTTAGCTCAAGGTTGCAGATGAAACTTTCAAAAACAAAGCAGCATAAACAGCATTATCTTTCATAGAATGATAGAATATCTCAAGTTGGAAGGGACCAGCTCCCTGCTCCTCTCAGGACTACCTAAAACCAAACCATATGACTGAGAGCATCATCCAAATGTTCCTTGAACTCTGACAGGCCGTGCCATGACCACTTCCCTGGGAAACCTGTTCCAGTGACCAGCCACACTCTCAGTGAGGAACCTTTTCCTAATGTCCAATCTGAACTTCCCCTGAGCAACTTCATTCCATTTCCTTGTGTCCTTGACAAGGATACAGAGAAGTTGCAACACATACCTGGTTATCAGTCATTGATTTCATCAAAAAACAGGCCAAAATCCATGAGAAACTCCAAAAGTAACATAGCATGGCATTGTATAAAATAAAAAAAAAATCAGACATTAAACCTGCCTCAGTGCAGTGGTGCAGGAGTTTATCTGGAAAAAAATATTTTGACTGCTTAAGATGAAGTTGGGCGGGCATCTTCTCACAATGCCCCAAGCCTTGAATTCAAGACAGGTTCCCTGCTCTAATGACAGCTATTTGCTGCAAATTCTTTGTTCCCAGGGAATGCTTTGATATTGCTGATCATCTCATGGAAACGTTCTTGTCTGATCCTACTCACAGGTAGCACTGTTGTGGTAGAGGTGGAATTAGTCTTTTCTATAAGTAAAGTCAGTTTTCAAATTTGTAGGGTACCTTGACTTGAACCACTTCTAACTCACTGGTTCCAGTGCAAACAATATGCAAAAATATCTGCTCATAAAAATGTTTATACAGGGATTTAGAATCCTCATTTTTTGTGAGTAGGCAATCAGCTAGTTACGGTTTATTTTATTCACTGCTTTTTTAGCAAATCGCATATACATATCTAACTGCAAAGTATCATTATTTCATTTAACTACTTAAAGGAGTTGTTCGTGCAAACCAGACTTGTCAGTTACACCTGCCAGTCCTAACACTGACATTCTAGAAGAAAGGCATTTGATAAAATAGCTAATCGATCTATCTACATGGCATTTTAAAAAATTGCCTCATGAGAAAATTTCCCAGTGAGGCCCAGAGAGCACCTAGGTTTGGTAAGGTTGTCCCTTATCAATGAGGGGAAGGATTTTTTTCTTCAGTCATGACAACTTAGGCAGAAGTAAGTGTATAGAGATGATATTCACTAATCAGTAGATTATCTCCAGTCAAGACAACGACAGTGCTGGTGGTGGAAGACAAAGAACCCTAGGCGTATTGCTCTTTGAACTCTATTTGACAGAACACATTGAATCTTCTTTAGTCCTCCAGATATAAATTGTAAACCGAGTAAAAGCACTTGAGGAACTACTTAAGGTATTTTTTTTAATATGGGAAAAGGAAATGAATAAGAGTTCTTCAAGAACAGCAAAGAATTAAAAGTTGATGCACTTGAAACAACTTTTGTTTCAAAAATGTGTATGGTCTTCACTTAGACCAACTTGCAGCAGCAGATGTAATTGTTTACTGCAACAAGTTCCTACACAGAAAGAAGTATAACTCCAGCAAGTTATGTTTCAATCTGTCTCTGGCGAGTCTGGCTTTCTAGCTCCAGAGATCCTTAGGTGAGTACAAACCAAGATAGGGGCCGTCAGGCAGAGTGTGCAATGCAGTCCGTGCACTGCACAGGGTACCGCCCCGGCTGAAAGAATAGTCTCTTACTTTCTGTTGTCTGCAAAAGCATTCTGCTCTGCCAGCGCCTGTCAGGGAAACCCTGCCAACATATTTGTCACTCTTGATGACAGCTACAAAGCTATCTCAGTTATAGCCTATAGGATTGATCTAATATTTATAGCATGCCAGCACAGGCAAAACAATAATTCTGACTGTCAGGAAACAAAATATGGGGTGGAATATATCACCATAAAATTCAACAAAGAAGAGGACAGCCCTGCTTTACTATGCCTTTATTGTTGTTACATTACAAAAAGACACAGACTTTTACAATTATATATATAACCCCCTGTTTTTCCTCTTAGTTATATTGATATAAACATAAATGATGGAATGATTTTTTATTTTCTCTAGTATGCTATATCAAAGCTCTTGTGTGAGAAGGGCTGCATTATTAAGCCAGGGATATTCACTGAGTAAGACATTCAACTAGAAGAGACCTAAGTGATGTGTTGTGTCTATTTCCACCCTCCATCAATTCAGCATCTTTTGAAAAGATATTAAATCTTTCTATACTTCCATTTCCTTAACTTCTAAGATAAATATAGTACTTCTTAAGCAGGAGGCCTCTTATAGACCATTTGAAAATTAGGAAAGAAAAATGCAAAGTAAGAGTTAGGTATTATTGCTTTATGTTGCCTTCTTAGCTCAGAAAGCCTAGGGTTTTTTTTCTTCTTCTTGCTGTTGAAATACCTAATTGGGCATTGGAAGACGTTGAAGTATGTGTCACAGAACAGAGAATGATAGGAGAGGTTAGCGCTGAAGCTTCTCCATCAGAGCAAAACAGTTTGCCTGACCTTTTTGAACGCAAGATGCTGCAAAGCTAATTTGAATCACACTGAGTAACTCCTGTTAATGCAGTGATGGGAGGAACCCACACGTATTTTCTTCTTTTGCTGTGCTCTGCTGACTAGAGAGCAGTTGGATTAAATGCATCGTTGGCGTCTAAAGCCCACATTTCTGTATTGCAGGAGAAAAATAAAAGAGTGCATGAGTAGGGAGAGGGTAAGTTATAAATGCTTGGAGTTGGTTACTGTTGCTAAGGAAACCACTTCCCTGGTATCCACACGTTCACCACATCGGTCTCTCCTGCTCTGCCTTGCTCTAAGAAAATCTTGTATCTTGATGTTAAAAGGGAGAGAGAAGCAAGATCATGTTTCAAAGTAAAATGTAAAGACAGCATGGTCTTTATATACTCAAACAACAAGTTTGAACAAGCCATTTAGAAAAATAAGCTGGTATTTAGAAAGTTCAACCTTTTTGTTTCTGACTTGTGTGAGGACACCTAGAAGTTACAACATATGTCAGTATGATGGATACAGCTGCATTTGACATTCTCTTAACATGTTCAATCATATGCTGCTTTCACTTCAGAAACATTGTAAGAAACATGCACATTTAAGAGGATCCTAACATCAAGATTCAGCACTTTAAAATAGAAGGTAGTGAAAGTAGGACATGAGATTCTTGAGATCTCTGGAGCTATCTGAACTGGGGAAGCTTCATGAACACAGGGTCCCAAAAATAAGGAGGCCCACAGCACAGAGTGAGAGATCACACAATATGTTCTGAAGTAATAATGCTTTGGGGTCAAGGCTTGAGATGAGATTCAGCACAACTGAGGATGCTTTGGAGGGAGGGATTTTTATTTTATTTTATTTTTTGTAAAATCACTGTGCCAGTGCTTATCCAAGAGCATAAAACTCTGAAGTGTCACCTGACTTCGGCATTGATAAAGTGAGAAAAGACTTGGCTTAAATTTGCAACAACTGGGAGATGCCAAATTAAATTAATGTCAAACACATGGAAAACCACAGCAAATGTGTCTAAAATCAGAATCTGAGTCACGATACAGGTCAAGCACACCTTACATTTCCTTACCACATGTGGGAAGCCTCAGTGTTTTGAAATCAATCCAAACCTTCCTACCTTACTCCATTCTTCTTTCTGCCCTATATCAGTCTTCCTCCACCTGTAACAGTCACTCATCAAGACTGCAGAGCGCTCTTACTCATTTAGCAGTTAGGCATTTTAAAATAATGCTTCCTAATTACAAAAATAAATATTTTTTTTTCTATTTCATTTTGCCTTTTGTGAAACCTCTTAAACAGCTTGCAGTAGAATATGATGTATTGAAAGGGGACGGCTTTTCATCAGCAACAATTAATGAGTTATCCTCTTCTGCTGTTCGCAAAATGTCCATGACTAGAATACTATTTTCTCCCCTTTAATTATTCTGAATAAGACATCAAGTAATTTCTACAGATAATAAATGGAATGTAGATTTTTGTAGGCATTTCATTGAGAGTATTTTCATATTCAAACAAGAAATTATACGAGTTTGTTTTGATTGGAGTTTGTCCAACTAAATTCCTGTTTTCCAAGTCACATCTTGCAATCAGGTTGCTAATAGGGATACTTACATTTCTGAAACCAAAATTCACATTTTAAAACTTTCCATCTCAAAAGTTGCCTTGCTGTTCTTACTGTGGTACATGTGAGAAAGCACTAAAATGTGTTTGCATTCTACTGTCAGTGGACAGGAACTGTATTTTTCTTTCGAGTGTGCCTCTCTGTTGAACTGTATCTTTCTGAAAAAAGTGTTGTGTAATAATATTTGTTTATACAGATATTCTGCCCAAAATCAAAGTAAAAATAGCCTTTCCTATAAAAAGATAATTCCTCAAATATACTTGTGTTTTAGGGACAAGTCTTCGAATTTACTTTGTGGATCATCTTAGTAAATAGAAGTTATTTCTTTTTTTTTAGTTTCAAGAAACTAGTCTTTGTGCAAACAGTCCACTTTTCTTCTTCTTATCTTCACACGGAAGATATTAACCTTAAGTCTGAAGAGTTTTACTCCTACAAGAAATGCATAAGATTCCCTATACATGGAGTTAGAGCTTATGATTGGAATCAGTAACATCATTCAAATTTACTTATTCTTTACAGTATAAGCAGGAGAGCACTATGTGACCGTTAAGAACTGTCTTTCGAGTATTTTACATTTATCGAGCAGAAGATGATACATTTTATTTTGCAATGGTTAATAGTATATCTATTATTCCTCCTTCCAAACCTGTACCAAACAGAATGAGAAGGCACAGTCAAATACTATCACCCAAGACAGATTTGGCTTGAGTACCAGATCATCACTGACTGCTAGTTAATTCTGTCCATAGGCAAATCTTATTCATTAGTTTTGGAGTGACAGACTGACACATTTTGCAGCAGCCACAAAATATAGCAAATGTATGAAATGGCAGAAATAAACATTTATGTTTACTGCCTCTGATTTATTAAGTATGCTAAAGAAAAGCCATGCGTTGTATTCCATACAGTTTAATTTAATCTTTAATAGGAGTAGAGTATATGATGTTGCACAAGAATCAGTATAAGATATTGTTTTCACAGGTTCAAGATGCATTCAGATGTCGACTGAGAAATTGCCAGGATCCAATCAATGCAGATTCTTCAAGTTCTTTTCCTAATGGACATGCTCAAATCATGGTTAGCTTTTATTTTTTACTTTGACTCTTAATTTAGTGTTCCTATCCAAAAGAATAAAACTTACTGTACTGTACATGGCAAGTATGTACAGCTGAAATATAAACACGATTTTTAAGTGTAAGTCGGTTTTGGTCATTGTCTGCTTGCTTAAATCTCTTAGCAAGTTTTGAATTATTGGTGTGATCATTTAGTGGAGCACAGTGAATTACTATCTTCCAACAGTGTTCTTTATGACAAAAGATTCTTACATAAGAAAATGAGAAAGTAATCTAATAATATATCGTGACTTTTCCTACTGTTGGTGTAAAGAGCACTGATACATTTGAGAGTCTTCCCTTCATGAGCCCTTGAAAAATGTTCCTCTCAAACTAATTCAGAGAAGGAGAAAGGCCTAGAGATTCTAAAGGGGGAATCTATTTAGTGGCTTTAATTAAGGAGATAGTGAATGGCTTAGTATGCCTTTTTGGATTTACTATATTGTTAGGCAGTATATTAAGACGAAATATTGGTCCCTTCACTTTCAATGACAGTTTTTCATTGATTAAAATGGGGACAGGATCAGGCCCTAAAAATATGAAAGGCTCAGCAATGTCCATCAAAAGATTATGAATGGAGATGTTGTTCAAAAAATGGTGAATCAAAAAAGAATGCAATGTTTGGACTTCACAAACAAGAAGGAGGTCAGCTTTATTAAAAATTTTTCAGGTAATAAACTTTTTGTAGAAGTAAAAACATACTTTAATCGATTTCTGTAACAGGATAAATAGTTTTGCTTAAATGGGAAAACTGTGCTTGGATTTTCAACTGTTAAAATTCATTCTTAGCTCTTGCAATTAAATTTTGCCCAATGACATAAATAATAGTTGTTTTTAGGGACTACAAACTTTATGGGATTACATTACTAGCAAGGATGGACACACTGTTACATAACAAATAACCGCTTCATAACAAATCAATGAAGTTTCGGACAGGGTGGAATAATTGGATTACACTTATTCACAGTAATTTCTATTGCAGGCTACTTTCCATACTTCTGTTTATAAAATTGCTATGAAAATCTTCCTTAAAGATGATCCTTCCATGAGATGTAGAAGTTACTCTTCCATATACATAAAAAACCTATACACTGTATCATTTTATTAAAATTATATACTCTACTTCCACCTATTTTATTTTATTTTTTCTGGTCAGGCAGCATACTTTGAAAACCACCCAGTTTTACTTTAGGAAACTTTGTAAAGCTCTGCTGTTGTAAAACAATACACTTCACCTTCTCAGCAACAAGAAACCACTTTTAAGAGACTATGACTCCGTAAGTAGGACATTTTGGAAGTGCTAGTTGGCAAAAAAGATATTGCAGTTTAGTTTTCAATTAATAACGGTTGTCCCGTTTCATTGTTTCTTGTTACAGACTGATTTTGAAAAGGACGTGGACATTGCTTGTCGGTCAGGTAAGAACTCTAAGAAAGTATTTAGCCAACAGAAAGAAGTCTTGTACTAGTTCCTTGTGAAATGAAAACCAGAAAAATGTCAGGGTTTAATTGTTCACAATGCATAGTTATAAATATAAACCAAAAAAATGATGCCACTGTACAAATACATTTATTTCATTTTCTTAAAAAAGCCTTTTACTAGAATTCAGCAATTGGGAAGCAACGAAAGGTATGATTGTCTATTAAAGGCAAATGGTTTTGAAAAGAATGTCAGTCTTAGACAGAAAATATTCTTTGCCCTAGTACACAAGCAAATGTCAGTCATTTTGCTATAGAAAAAAAAATTAATATCGTGTATCTGAAAAGCTATGTATGTGAAGGATGCATCATTGGTTTACTTTTAAAGAGGGCAAATTTTTTAGGGCTCTAAGTGAAATCAACAGTAGCTTAAGCAACATGATATCAGGAAAATTCAATTTGATTCCATTTTATTGGAACAGGTTGGGTTTTTTAAGACATTTCAGTAATGTGATCCTGAATGAGTCAGCTATGTCTGTTTCCGCATGTTAAAAATAACACTTTTTAAGCAATTTATTTACAAACCTTGCTTAAATAAACCACGGTATAAAATAAATGACCCTTTAAACCCTATAGACATTTTTTTAATCTAGGAGATATTCCCAAAGGACAATTTTACCTAGGGAACCAATCCTGCCTAGAGACCCTTTGTCTTCAGTGAAGTCAGAAAGAAAGAGAGAGCAGGTGTCCTCCGCACAGGGTGAGACAATGCAGAAGCCTGACTTAGCTGTTCTGCACCATCCACCTGGGGGACACTGTCTCTCTTCACTCCCTATATGGGGAGCCAGGAAGGCTGATCTCATTCAGGTAAAGTTTGAGTTTCCAGTCACTCAGCTTAAAAAATCTGCCAGTTCAGTTTCTTGCAATATGGTAATAGGCCTTCCATATAGATTTGGTTTAATATGCACACATATTTTAAAGGGAGCAGGATAGTATGTTGTAATACAAATGTATGTCTGTAGGATAAAAGTCCAGCATTGGTCCACGTAGCTCCTACTTCTTACCTTTCCCAGCATAGCTCTGCAGGATGGACAGCATCCTTAAGGAGATGGACCTTGAATACAGTTATGAACAGGTTTTACTAGATAAACATTGAAACTCAGCTTCTTTTAATGAAAGATTTAAGAATAGGTCACTGGTTGAAGTGTTTTAACAAGTGTGACTGGAAACAGTGAAGCAGCATGCTGAAGTCAGGTGTGTGTCCACTGTTGTTTAGAGGCAAATTGTTCTTTTCGTAATGGAAAAATGAGATGCAGTTTTGTGTAAGGCAGGAGAGTGGGATGCCTTATGAGCTGCATGCTGTGGAACATGGCAGCTACTGGGGGATCTGGGTCATCAGAACCCTCAGGCTACCAAAAGGAATGTAAATGTGACACCTGAGATGCCTCAGGTTGTCTAACTATCTCAGCCCATGAGATGGATTTTATTGAACAAACTAGCACTGGAGTGAATTAAAATATCTTCAGCTGGGACAGGAAAAATCCTTGCACGCAGCTGGAATAAGCCTAGTAATAGGTCACTTTAATTATTTTTTTTCATACTAGCTATCCTTTTTCTTTCAATACAAATGTTGAGTTATGGACTTCTATTTACTTTTTAAGATCAAAAATTGTGATTGAATAGATGTTTTGCTTTCGACCACATCCTTCAGTGCTCCTGGAAATTTTGTATTCTAAGACAGGATTAATAACTTTTACATGTGGAGTTTCCCCCAGTAAAAAATCGCTGGATGTTGCTACAAGTTTGACCAGGAAGACCTAGGCCTACACCACAAGTTGATTATGACTGTTTTAAGAGACATATTTTTATTCTTTATAACCTTTTCAAATGCAGCAAAATATGCCTTTCTGATACCAGTGGAATTTCTTCCCAAGGTAGTTACTTTTTTGTCATTTTTATTTAAAAAATGCAGCAATTTTAAAAAGTCAGTGAAAAGGAACATTTAGGAGCTCAGGAACACATGTTCATAGTTATAATCTTATGGTAGGTCATTACAATGGATTGACAAAATGATTCTTCCTTACAATCTGTTTGACATTTTCCAGGAGTTTATGTGGAGTTAATAATGGCAGTACAGATGTCATAGTGTATTTTTTGGAAAACCCTTAATTGAGTTCCACATGGCAGGCTTTTGCTTAAGCTGTAGGTCACCTAAGATCTATGTAAGGCAGTAGGAATAAATGAAGGAGTGGTTTTAATTTATATAAATGACGGAGGCTTAGTCAGAGATCTGTGTCAGTTATACATAGTAGATTAAGAGATGTTGATTTTTTTAAATAACAAAGCAAAACTTCCTAAAACAATATTTATAGAATAAAAGTTATTAAATATATAGAAAAAGAGTTAAAAAGATGCACTGGTAAAGGGAGCACTGCTAAATAAAGCCGTGAGCAAAAGCAGCGTTAGGCAGACATGGTTTCATGTTGTAAGAATTCTGTTCTCTGACCCACAGTTCTGCATAAAGACATTGGACCTTGCAGAGCAGCTACTATAACAGGAACACTTTCTAGAATTTCACTAAACGATGAAGAGGAGGAGAAAGGACCAAACCCTGAAGGAATGAGCTATTCTACCTTGCCTGGAAACATCATCTCCAAAGTCATCATCCAGCAACCAACAGGTCTCCACATGCCTATGAGTATGAGTGAACTGGCCAATCAGTGCTTGAAAAAAGACAACAGTGAGTTGCGGAGGACTGTGTATTTATGCACTGATGATAATTTGAGAGGTGCAGATATGGACATAGTCCATCCTCAAGAACGGATGATAGAAAGCGACTACATAGTCATGCCCCGGGGCTCAGTAAATACCCAGCCATCACTGAAAGATGAGAGCAAAATGAATATAGGCATGGATACGTTGCCTCATGAAAGGCTGTTGCACTACAAAGTTAATCCAGAGTTCAATATGAATCCTTCTGTAATGGACCAATTTAATATCAGTTTAGACCAGCATATTCCCACCCAAGAACATATGCAGAGTTTACCATTTGAGCCCCGCACAGCAGTGAAGAATTTCATTGCCTCAGAGCTGGATGACAATGCAGGATTATCGAGAAGTGAAACTGGATCCACGATATCAATGAGCTCTTTAGAGGTCAGTGGTGCATAAACAAAATGCATGTTTTTGTTGTTCTAATTATATGATAAGACAATAAATTGTGTTTTGTGTCTAAGGGGTGAAACTAATGTTTTAATTCAGTATAAATTATTGTTTGGGATCATACACTGCTGTTCATATTTCTCTTATTATCAGAAGTGTTTATACCTAGAAAACAAGACTAAAGTTTCAGAGCCAGTCTGTATGAAACTGTATAGTTCTGGAGATTTAACATTCCACACGACTGCAAAGGATTTCGTGACCTACCAGGTAAAGTCCGCCATGTTGCGATGAGAAGAAAAACTATTCCTGCAAGATAATCATTGTCCCTACCTGCAAGCACATGCAGTTGAATATATTTGCCATTTTGTTGCTGACAATCATATCTGTCTCAGATATGATAGGTCTGATTCTGCCCTCACTAGTGTAAGTCTTGGATTCTTCCACCCGGTAGTTCACCGTTTACTGATTTAGTTTTGTTTGCATGTGTGTGTGGGCATTGGTACAACTGATGTGTGCAGTAGGTACAGGTGGACATCATGTGGAGTACGCTAGATTCTAGTCAGATTGCAAAAGTGAACTGAAAAGCCTTTAAAAGGGATTCAGTTCATTACTACAATCTGTCTGTGGGATTTAAACATTTTTAAAGTGAAAAGTATTTACATCATTTCTTAAGACCTAAGTGTCAGATACTGCCATTCCTATTAAGCTTTTTATTTATGCAAAACCACCTGTGAGGTGGAGTTATTTTCATACTTGGGACTCTTTAAGGATTGGAAGTACATCATGCCAGCATTTCAAATGTTATGAAATATAGCATTTGGCGGGAAAGAAAAAGACAAATGAGAAAAATATGGTACTTACTCATTCGCTGAAAGAAGTTATAGGTGGAAAAAAAAATCTGTATACGTAAACTTGAAGCCATTAGCTGTTGCTCTACAATGTTTGGACCCATCTCTGTAGGGAAGCAGTAACTTTACCTGATTTTTCAATTGTGAGACACAGAACTGTAGCCCACGCTTCATAGAATAGGGGGTACTTATGGATATTTCTGTGAAAATGGAGTTGAAGTTTCATATGTGAATCAACTGGAGAGTTTGGGCAGAAGAGCAGAACTTAGTTCCTTTTCAAGACATGCCTTTACAAGCTTTCAAAGTGAAATATTTCCCTTGGTGTTTATATTGTGTGTGTACTATCATAAGTTTTTACAACACATAATTTAACTGAAAAAAAAAATAGTTGAAAAATGAAGTGGGGGGTTTTGCAAGTAATCAAATATTGTCCACTTTTTGTTTGTTGTTAAAGTGAATATGTATAATCTTGGGACAAAATTTCAAAATTATTTCTAAAAGATAGTGTATGTGCTTGCCCATGAAATGCTCAGACAGACAGGCTCTTTCAAAGCAAGTTTGCATCGTTAAAGAAGTTACTGCCCTCAGCTCAGGTATACTAGTTGATAGATCCTAGGTGGTACACAGGGGTTCTTCTCCAATTTAATGCAACTCCAGAAGCAGGATAGCTAAAGTCACCTTTCAGTAGTATCCTCTCCTACCTATCTACAATACCATCTTTCAGATACTTTTTTGCAGATACAGAGACTCAAAATCCAGCCTGGTTAAGATTAAACATGCGGGTGAGATATCTAGGGGAGGTTCACAGTTCCTTGAGAAAATAGACATGCCTGCCACCACACCATCCACCCCACCTGAGGTTTAAATTGTTCTCTGGTGATGCCTCCTTCTTTCCATTGGCAATAAAGGCCATTTAGAACACCTAAAAAAAGGAAACCTTAGTGAAGTTGTAAAAATTGGGACAGTAATTACTCCATCTTACACAGAGTTCCAATTCCTGAGGCCACTTTGTAAAAATGTGCCTGAAGATCTATAAGCATGTTGTACTGCTCCTTTAGAGTTATTTTTTTTTAACTGTATTTGTATCATATTTTAAGCTTACCTGGAAGATGGAATATAGACACCAAATCTGTATCACCATTCTGTATATCATTTTTATGCTCAGAAGAGACTACAAAGTATGTAGTAGAAAATGCAGTAAAATATAATAAAATATGGTAGAAAATATTTAGTCTCTTCTAACTTGGTAAACATATTAGGTTTAGAAAGCTGTAAACAATTATATTATTAAACCTAACCAAACCCAGCATAATTCCATGCATTAAGAAAAAAACAGATATTAGGGCAGATCAGAAATGAAAGGAACTCTTTTGGCTTTTGTGTCTGCCTTTGTGGTTCTCAACACTACTTGATTATATAGCATTACTTCATCTTTTCATAAGGATGTGCTGCAATGAATTGAAGAAAGGAACATGAAAAAAATTGTGCATAGAAGAAAATTAGAGTTTCAGCAGATCCAGACAAGCAGATCTAGCCAGATAAAGAATGTGATTGTGGTCTTATGTATGCAGTGTGTAAGAAGCAAGGGTTGAGGTAAAGTCCCAAAATGCTATTGGCTAGAACGGACCAGCTGGATTATCTTGCATTGCTGCCATCAACAACATAAAGAAGGGAGGGCAAGGGATTTTTTTCAAAATATTTTTGATGTCCAGTACAATATAATTTTAGAAGATTTCAAGACCTTCCAAAAGACAGGGCTTTGTCAGACGCTATGGAGCAGCAAAGCCTGCAGCATGACATTCAAGATCATTCTATCCACATTTTTCCAGCCAGAGCATGACTAGACCATCCCTAAAGGAGAAGATCCTGAGCAGTAGGAAGCCTCCTTCTCCTGTCAGCTCATACTGCTGCCCCACTCAAAGTCCAACATAAAAGCACGTGGATTTCTGCTCTACAGGGGCAATTCCCCTTTCGCTTCTCTGTAGAAACAGAGGCGTCCCAAGAGAGGTGGTGGAGGCCTCCTTTTGTGTATTCTGCATAGTGCAGGGAGTTGGGTTCCTCCCCTGTTTCCCTGGAATTAAGATACTACTATTATTTTTACCATGTATTTTTACCATACACTAATTAGCAACTACCATGTAAGTAAAATGCATTTAGGTAGGTATGACCTGCATTAACAAAATTCTTTTTTTTTTAAACTGAAGTCAGTAATTATTAAGAACATAATAATGGGAATAGCTTAACAGCAGTTAGAGAATTTATCATCTTATCAAAATGCCTTAAGAAGCCGTGTGGTGCATTTTCAGCCAAGATCCAACCCAGCTTCTGATTTCATAAGTGTAATTATGAACCCACAAACACCTCTAGCCACAGTAATACTGCAGGCATAACTGTTTGCAAGTGGACACCCAGTAAAATACAATATATTAACATACATACAATAGTTCTTATTTGTCTACCCATTTTATGGTAGAAGCTAGTCTTTGTGGCCATAGAACTGAACCAGCAGAATTAGAGGACACTTTGGAAAATATAAACCCTAAGGTTTTTCACATCTTAAAATAAAATTATTTCTTTTAAATTTCATTTCAATCTTACCAGTGAAATGGTAGAGTATTGTGTTTCAAAGAGCCAGTTTGCAGAAATGTATGCATTATCATTCAAAGAATTCAATAAGTTCAAAAAATTTAGCTTTTGAGTAACATCTTTACCTTCCTAAGATCATGAAATTTTGCACATTTGAAGAGATGATCAATATGTGTCTATTCAAATAATTTAAAAGTATGTATAGAGATAAACAGCAAAAAAAACCCCAAAACTATTGAAAGTGAAGGCTGAAACTTCAGGTCTTTTTCATGTTCTCTGTTATTTAGACTTTGTATTCATTATGGTCATTGGAGATGGATGTTTTGGAACACAACTATAGTATCACCACAAGTGCATATGTCCTGACTTTTAACTCTGCAAGGAGGATCCGTCACCTGTACTATTAGATATCTAGATGGAAGCATTCCCCTTCTGATATGGAAAATGAGTTTTTCACATTTGGCTTCCCTTTAGCATCAAGGACAGAAATAAACACTTTTAGGCCACTTTTAGACATCGCTCCAGGATGAAGAAAATCACACGCCCTCAGTGCAAGGGTCTCTCTTCAGGTGCCATAGAGGAAGCCAGAATGAGTAGTTCAGACATCAACATCAAAACCGTTGACATCCTAAATTTAGTCAGATGAATCCTACAGTGTGTCACAAACTTTCTTCTAGTTTTTATATCTACATATTTTTTCTCAAGAAAATGCATGGTTGGGAACAATTAAATGCTTTCTTGTCTATGGAAGAAGTTGAGCTTTCAAAAGTCTGTGAATGCCATAATATTTATATACCAGTATTGCCCAAATAAGTATAAATTTAAGGATCTGCAGATTCCCAATGTGCAAGTCAGTGATTTTTTATTTTACTTGGTATGTACCCAACAGTACTCATATGATCATAGGCACAGGCAGACGTATTAGTACATCACAATTTCTCAGAAGGAGTAATTGAACATCTGGCTAATCTCCTGCACATCCCTTATATGCATGGATTAAAACTGGCTTTGCTACCTTGGCATCAAAGTGGCTTGGAGTGTGCTCCTTCAGCAAAAAGTGTTTTGATTTTAATGAAGACAGCACTCTCGATACACTCTTTTAGAATGTTTTGTGTTTTGAAAATGTACACTCAGAGTAGTGTGCTCATTAAAATTAAATGACTTTGAAGTGAAGTAGTGCATTCCCAGCCACATAGATGCAAGGAAAGGTTAGGAGGTTTAAATGCAGAGGAAGAAGCTGATCTGTGCAACATATCTCCAGGATAAGTAATTCTTTTCTTTTTATTGTGCAAAATAAATGCAAAAGGGAGTAGATACCAGCTGCCTGACTATGCGAGGAGCCTTGCATCGTTACCTTTGTAGAAGAAGAATGACAGATTCTTTCAAGGGAACTATGGTTAGTGTAGTGTGAGCAGAAATGGAACGGAGCTGAAAGAGGCAAAGACTTTTAACTATTATAAGAGGAAGGACGTGCAAAGACAGACACTAGAAACATTTATTAAAGGGAAAAAAGAGTATCTACTTTATAAGAACAGGAAGAAAAGGACTCCCCAAACTGTTTGTCATGTAAAGGACCAGAATTCTCTTTCCAGTCTCATACCTTCCTTCTTTATTTTTCTGTCTCAGTTTCTGCTATGACATCTTTATGTGGAGAAAGACATAAAGCTCTTAGATGGGAAGTTGATTGTGTGACCAAAATAATTTTTCTGTATTAATTCATGAGAGCTGTTAATACGTTCAAAGAATGTCAACTCCAGAGCTCCTTGGCCAAATAGCTGATGTGGCACTACAGGAGAAAAAAACTGTTACAGCTGAGAAAATAAAGGGACCTATTAAAGCTAGTGAGGTGCAAACTAAAAGTAAACTTATAGATAAAGAGAAGAGAAGAGAAGAGAAAAGAAAGACAGACAAGCCAAAAAAAGGGAAAAGAAAGACAACAGAAATGGAGAAGCAGCTTAAAATGAAAGTGTTAGGAAGAATGAAATAAATGCATGAGGAAAAGAGCAAGAACAGGAAAGGAGAGAAGAAATATGCAGTTAAAACAGTCAATCTTGTCAATAAAGTACCAGAGCATCAGGCAGAACAAAAGCAAAATATTGGGAAGTCATTTTGATTTACGATATGAGAAGCAAAAAAAGAGAGAGAGAGAGAACTAAAATAGAGAGATGAGCAGCACAGGAATTTCCTCTTTATCATGTTTCCACATTGCATTTGTTTTCAGGCATTCTGTTTCTCAGATTTCTCTCCCTCCCATTCCTCATTTCATTCTTCAATAAGCTGTGGAGACAGTTCTTGCCAATTTTGTGACTCTCGGTGAAATGAAGTCTAGCCCTGTAACAACCCTTTCTGTCTTTCACTTGAGTGAGTAGGTCTCAGATTCCTCTGACTTCAGAAATTGATGCTGCTTAATTTTAGCAGGAGTGGGGGTAGAATCAGGCAGAGGTGATTCTATTAGCTAAAGACGAAAAGAGCCAAAATTTTAGTCAGCGTTACGGTGTAGAGTGTATTTCAGACTTTGTATTATAAGCATCTATCTTAACTACATATGATCATTAAGAAACATATTTTCAATTGTTCGTCCCTTTAAGAAATGCTGCATTTCTCCCCAAAGCCTTCAGAAACACAAAACAAGTAGTTTTGGTTGATTGACTAAATACATAGGCAGGTTACCCTGCAAAAAAAAAAAAGGGAGCATCAAACCAGAATAATTTGCCAGAACAGTTTTAAACTGAGATCTCTGAAGTTATGTTTGTGCTGTGTGTTGATGTGCTAAATTTGCTAGCATATTTTACAAGTTTAAAATTCCCACATTAAATAGCTAGTCCACTTCTTCATGAAAATTTGCTTGCTTTATGTCTAGCTTCTGTTATGAACTAATAGCCAACATAATCTTCGACTCAGAAGCTGAGGGTTTTTTTCAGTTACATACACACAAAAGCCATTTTAAATCAAAACTCTCTATCCCCATTCCACTTGCATATCTCTGAGGGCCAAAAAAGATTTTCCTTTAATTTTGGTCAGGGAAAAAATCCTCCCCAGCCTAGGATCTTGTATGTCAAATCTAATCTTAGAGTGAATTATAAACTGCTGATAATAAGGCTTTATATTAATGGAAGCATGGTTATAGCCCTCACTATAATATGGTATCTCTGGTTTCAATTATACTTTGCACAATGCAATATATCTTCAGGAGTATCTCCTGTAATTAATCAGGTAGTGGTGTAATGCAGACTAGAATAAGGAGAAAAACAGACATTTGTCGTTTTACAGAGATGGAGAGGGATTTTATTAGTCATTTAGTGAGAGCAGCTTTTTCCTGGTGCCAGCGGATTAGTGCATGCTGGTGTATGGAAATTGTTCTTCAGTATTCTATTTTTGTCCCTCAGCAAGCAGAGTTTAAAGTTGCTCTGGAATTACACAGAGAAGCTATACATGATTAGCACAAAGTAAAATTGATTTAACATAAATTACTACTGCAGACCTCTCTTCAAAGTTTCACTTTGGTCCTGTCATGGACGTGGGGGGGGCTTGCTGTAAAATTAGTTTTATCAATTAATATCAAAGAGCTGTAGAAATCAGAAATGGAAAAAACCTTGTCGGGTCATCTCTTCTATCAGTGCAAGAACATTTTCTACAGTGTGTTTCTCTAATACATACTCAAACTTCACTTTCAAGACAAGAGTGAGGGGCTTCCACTGTTTCCCTTAGCAGATTATTTCATAGTTACATAAAATTCCTTTATTCCCGACAGCATCTGTGAAATTTCCTTTTTTTTTTCTATTTTTTCTGAATTACAACTTTTCAGATTTTTCTCACACCAGCTTTATTTATCAGTGTTTATATCCTTCTAAGGTTTCTTGACAAGCTTCTGTGTTTGCCTCTTCCAGAGCCAAAGCTTAAACAAGCCGTATCAGTCCTTTATTCTTTCCTGTTGATCCAGTGTTATTAACTCTTTAAAAGTACTTTTGGCCACTTTTCTCTGAAATTTCCCCAGTTTAAGACATGATTTGGCTTCTGTTGATGTAGAGCACCAATGCAACTCACTGGAGTTGTTCAGAAAGGGCAATTCACACCCTTGTCTGTTTAAATGGAGACTTGACCTTTTTTTTTGGTAGCATTAGTAGTTGTGCATGGATTGCAGCTCACTAGTTACCCATACTCCTCAGCTTTTTCAGAATTATCCCGGCTAACTCTCTGATGCTGAATAATTGCATGTGGCTTCAGCTTTTTAGGCAGTCCCTTTATTAGTTAGCCTCATGGGTCTCCAGCATTAATGCTCTTCAGCTTGGAGAGCAGATGACTGAGTAGTGAACAGGGAACGGTTATTTGTGTTTCCCTATTACATAAAAAACAGGAGCATCAAATGAAATGGCAAAGGGATAAACAACATGATTTCCTGTGGCATATTATGCATATTTAAATTGTTGAATTCACTACCTCAGCACATTTTGGATGTCAAAATTAGGAATCATTCTAAAACATGATTAGACTAATGGAATAATGTAAAGAAGTGTTATTAAGCTCAACAGATTAAGCTCCTCCCAAGGAAATTCCTAAACTACTGAAGAACTAGGGAGGGTATTGCAGCAGAAATGTCACTTTATAGTTGCCCTTCTCTATATATTTCCTGAAGCATCGCTGCAGAACCTGGTCAAATACAAAATACTAAATGAGGCAAACCATAGATAATATCCTTTACAGTCACTGGTTATTTATATTCTACTAACATTAATACTCAAGCAGATCTCCAAATGATCCTTGAAAAAAACACCAGCTCCCAGTCTAATTTTTTTGTTGGCTAAAATCATTCTCAGTTTTGCAGGTGGGTAAAAGGAACAGCTTTTTGAAAAGAAACATACTGGTGTGACCAGTTCAGCAGCTTCTTTGATGTAAGAGATTTCTTTTCCCCTAACTCCACTTCACTCAGCTGCTGGCTTTCATTAATTCCAATTGTAGAATGAGCCAGATGGTTGATTTTTTGAAAGCATTTAGGTATGTGTGGGAAACCCCATTTTTCTCAGACAAAGGGACACAAGAAGTAAACTTCATTTAAGAAAAAAGAGTATATATACAATCATAATTAAAGTGTCGATTTGCATGTTTTAAGCTTGTTGTAAACAAGGAGACTAAGGAGGAGAATTTAGTAAAATGACAACTCTCGATTGGGACCGAAGGAATACTTCCGTCCTCATAAATCAAAATTCCCAATGACTTCATGCTTCTGAATATGTTCCTGCTCTCAAAAAATAACACCGCCAGGTCCTGACTTCAAGGCAATGATGTAGTAGCCAGGAGGACCTGATGGTGTACCTAGCGGTGTCAGTGACAATATTACAGATGACTTTAAGTGGTGAAGGATCACATTCATACCCAGCACCCTTTGTTTTTCAGAAACTGGCAGAACTTTGCTGCTACTGTTCAGACCTGTGGCAGTTACATACTTTTTGTCTTAGGAGAATAGGTTCTGACAGCACTTGTGCTGTATTTCACCATATGCAGCCACAGAAAAAAGTGAAGCACCAGCACGGAACAAATGTTCTTTACTATATAAGCTTAAAATAAATATGTTTGTGATATGTTCTTGTTAAGCCCTAGAAAAATCCTCACTGAGATAAACCTGTGGTATGACCTGTTTGGTCATAACTGCTGCGATGTAACAGCAAAATTGCAATAGTTACCACTTTCTGACAACAGCACAGTTGAACATTTCACAGTCTGTTAGATATGTCTTTTCACCATGCAAACAGTGATAGAGTTGTCTGGCTGCAAAAGCTAATAATCCAGTTATGCCACGGATATTTTCACTGTGGTCAAGCAGACAGAGCAAAATACAAATGCTCCAATTTTATAAATCACAGTATCTAGCAAATTACACATTTCTTCCTTAAATTTCCATGTTTTCACTTAGGGTTCTCAGTCAGACGGTTCAATGATATCAGGTTTGTTACTGAACTGTAGCTTAAAAATAGCTAAAAAAGCATTTCTACTGTAAACTTCACTTCATTGTCTGCTGTACATATTTCTTCTTTTGTAACCACAGAGCCTTCACAGTGGTAGATGTGCTTTAATTGCACCTTAAAAAATAGATCCTTCCTCATTAGAAATACATAGATTTCTTCAGGTGCCGATTTACTGTGGAATGATGAAGGCCTACGTCAAAGGTACCATCGCCCCCTTAATATGAGTGAGAAGTAATAACTTAGTTACTTTCAGAATTTGAGCGTAATGTCCTCATATTATTCTTACCTCCAAGACCTTTGTTGTTTCCATGTTTTCATGATAGCTATTTTTGCAGGATTTTTTATTTTTAAATACTCTTTATAAGGTGTGCTAGGTTAAATCAAGCCTTGCTGATTAAAGATAGCTTCTCCGAAGCTTGGTGGTGGTGGTGGTTTTAATTGTATTATAGACTGTTCTTTTATACTGCCTCCCAGCTCTTTAGCCATCAGAGTGTGTTGACAGTGCTACAGCGATATTCTTAATCTCATTGTGGATTGGAGCATCAAAACTTTACTACAAAACCAGACAATATGTCGCAAAGTGGTATTATCAAGGGCTCAGAGACCAAACATTTTCCACTTTCTACAACTGAAAGACTTGTAAAATTATTTTTTTCAATTGCACAAAGCCAAAACATCTTACAAAAACCTGCATGTTGGTAAAACCAAATAAAATCAAAGGCTAATGAAGACAGTAACATTATTCATCTTGACTTAATGGGTTTGATTTGTACCTCAATTTGAAACGGTTCATTCACCATGACTTAAAGCCATCCTATCCTACCACAAAAATTAGGGTTAAATTGTTGCAGCAAACCTTTTTCTTTTTGGGGGGGTACTTTTCCTTTCCTTTAACTCTCCTTTCTGAAGGGGAATGTATCTTTTCTTTCCATTCATATATTCTTTGCACTCTTTTTTTCAGCTCTTTCAGACGCTGTTTCTACATCTCTTTAGTCTATTGCAAGCCATTCAGACTAAGAGAATTTTGTATCATTCATTTAGGAGAAAAGAGATATTTTTATCTCTTCTTTATAATATTTCTTCTTCTTTCTGATATAGTTTGAGTTTATAATTGGTTTCTTTTATAATCTGTAAAATATTCTGTGCTAAATTATTTGTGATATGTCTAAGCAATCATATTCTGTTGCATTTTATGAGTGATTGCTTCACTAGTAAATCATTCTTGCTTTATATCAGATGCTTTGAATTGGAGTTGTCATAAGTGTAAAACAAAATCATTGCTTTCTCCATCCAAATCGTCATTGCAAACAAACAAGCTGAAGCCATGGAAAGCATAGATGGCTTCGGCTTGATTTTGCTATCAGTTATTCCATTAAAATCAATGGAGTTGTACCAATGTAAGCCTGATGTAGGAAAGAATGAATTTCTGTATACCTATACAAATCTAAATCATAGACAGCTGTGTAAAAGTATAAATATGATAATTTGCAAATACCACAGAAAATATAGAAATAGATATATTTTATACACCAACAGGTTCAATTGCATGCAAATAACATGCACATTATGCATCCCAGTAAAATGCAGTCTGGTTTATTTCAGAGAAAATAATATGATACTGGTCTAATAAACTGTATGCAAAGTCATGCATTAATCTTAAATTATCAAGATAAAATCTACAACCTCTCACAGAATACCTAATATATATCTGATAGGAAAACAAGAATGTTATTTAGACTCATTAATATGATTTGGTGAATAGTCCCCTTGTTAATACAACCTCTTTTTTCTTTCTTTTTTACTGCTTAATAGAGAAGAAAATCACGTTATTCGGACCTTGACTTTGAAGTAAGTTTTACTGAATTATTCCTGATTATTAAAAGTATTTTCCTAAAAGTAAATGTGAAGTGTTCATTTAACAGATTTTAGCCTTCTGACAGAGTAGATGTCATAGGGTTGTTCAATTGGTACTGTACAGAACATGATGAGCAATTCATTAAAACTACTTTGGTGCAACTTGTTTGTAAAATACTCTGGGATCAAACTGCCACATTGCAATATTAACCATCATGATTTCAATTTTTTCAATTCTCTGCCTCTTCATTTTCATCTTTTTTTTGTTGTTGTTTTGTTTTGCTGGCTATCTATCTACTGAAAAAGTGTGACACTTCTGTAGGACAGGCCACATTGTTGCAGAAGGTTGCTTTGTTCAAGAGATTCTCAATCATTTGTTCTATCTCTCTTTCTTCAATACTAATTTACTGGCATATGAGTTTCGCATCCAAATAGTGATTATGAATGTGTCAAGTTTTGAACAATGAAGTGCTGCAGCTGCCAAAGCTTATGGATCACATGTGACATGAAAAATCAAGTTCATGTAAGGTTCTTTAGGTTGGATATCCATCATTCCCGACTAAGACCCCATTGAATCAGAAGGTTTGGCTGTGTTAGTTAATGATTGTTTTGTTCTACCTCAGTCTATTCTCTTAGAGTTTTGTTTATGTGAGGGTTTTTTTCTCTACTCTCTGCCAGAAACAATGTAGCAGTTAGTTTTCTAGGGAATGTTAATAATTTGTGGATTTGGGGGTTTTGCATAGGTTGTCCATTCATGCATGTTAATAGTTTGATATAATTCATTATGTGTGTCTCCAGAGAAGTTGAGCAATCGTAGTATTCGCATGGAACCTACAGATCTCGGGCTAAACGTTAACATCCAGTGATCAGTATATATCAACCATAACTTTAAAAATCACTCTCTTTGCACGTGCAAACAAAAGCATTTTTTATTATGACCTGGCTGTAAGCACAACAACTGTATCTTCGGAACTTTCAGATTCCAGATTCTAGTCCATAGAAATGAAAGCGGGAGAACTAGCAAAATACAGCCATAGCAGTGGTCACAGAAGCCTTGAAATGAGAGAAGGGTTTGCTTTGGTGACCTGCTTTTGCTGAAATGCTGACCTTTTGTGTCCAATTGTGGTTTCTTGGTAGTTTAACATCGTGCCTTAATCTCTTATGTCATTTTCCCCCAGCGACTATAGCTACCTTAAGCAGTCATGTAACGTCTCAAATAAAGCACCAAAGACTCGTAATAAGTTTAAGGAAAATAAAATGAAAATATTATCCTAAATATGCTTTAGGATAAATGACTAGACAAGAAGAAAAAAAAACCATGAATCAACAACAAAATTCTGATGAGCAGGCAATACTAAAATTAAATGCAAGCAATATGAACAGAAGTTTTATAATGATATAAAGAATTCTGAATTTTACTTTTTTCTTTAATGAAAGGTAGGAATACCGTGCCATTCACAGGGAGAATGTTCTCTGTGGCAACAGATACTAAAATATTCTTCTTAGCACTCAGGAGAGCATAATCCAACACCAAATAAACACCAACGATGCTGTACACATTCTGCTCAAGAATAAGGCCTAGCATTACATATTTTCTTTTGACTTACATAGCGTATTTAAGATGCGTACACCTTTTTTTTGTCTTGTTTGCATTAGCGTTGCTCCACGGCCTAATGCTTTTAGAAGTATGACTATAATGCAGCAAAAGATATTTGTTTTTAAAAAGGGAAGGATGGGGCCATTGGGAGTGACGTCTGAGGAAGTGAGAGCGGCGACAATACTGTGCCAGTTGCTGCTGTGTTATAGAAGTACTGACTCCGACCAACCCCATCTCACCTCCTTGTTTTATGGTTCCTCTGATTAAGCCTGTGGGCTTTCCTGTGTTCTTACACATAGCGTGGCTGTCTGTCTGAAGTAAAGCAAAATAAAAAAGCCATAACATGTTCAAATAGCCACCCAGATTCCTTCACTCAGCAAGGCATACTGATGAAGGGAATTGAGATAGTGGTGTGTGGCCAAAACACTGCTATTCTGATATTTCAAACCAGAGTGACTGCAAGATAGTATAGAGCTTTGAGGTTAGGCTGAGCTAGAGTGATTGGCCGTACTACTTAAATGTTTAACACTTTCTCTGCTTTGTCTGTGACCAGTGCCAGCTGGCACTCTCTGAAACAATGTCTTTCCACAGTTCTGAGGATAACAAATGCTATGGATGTGGTTCTGAGAATAGCAAATGCTAAATACTCAGTATGGACAAGACTGTGTCAAGCTTGGCTCCCTCCATCCTTTTCCATTTAACACTCTCCCACAGTCTCTACACCCACAACCTCTCACACATGTCTCTATATCCATACAGGACAAGCCCTCAGGCTATGCCTGTCTTACTTAAGACATTTGGGAGAATATTCCTGGGTGCCAAAATTCCAGGTTCTATATGGATTAATTTTTAGAATGATCTTTACTATTTTAGTCTGGATCACCCTTGTCTCTCCAAACACTTCCAAAAATCTCCTTAGGGAACCAGTGCAACCTAGCTACCATTTGCAACAGGCAATTTGGTTGTAGACTTCTTATTTTGGAGATTAAAAGAATTTTGTAGCATTTATGGAGAACATTCCATGCTAGATGGTGCCAGAGAATGGTCTTGGACGTGTTTGACTTACTACAGTAGAGTCACAGTTTCACTGTTTAAAAAAAAACACAAACAAACAAAAAAAACCCAACCCCAAACACTGTACTAGTGGGCTACAACACAACACTTAACCTTAATATAGACAATCTGAAGTAAGAACAAAGAAATGCACGATGAGCAATTTTTTTTTTTTCTGAGGGCCACAGTTAAAACTCAAAGCCAGCTGCTATGTAGTTTGAACGCAGGCAGACCAGGATTGTACACAATGCCATAAAATAGTCTCTGTTCCTGTTACCTCCAATATATATAGATACACAGGTATAGTTTTAAAGGGCCTTTGCAATGGACTGTAAATAATAAAAGTCCCATGACCATGCTGGTTAGTGTATAGAAAGCTTATGTCTCCAGTCAAAGGAAAGGAAGAGAGAAAAAAGGTGACATCCGAACTGGCCAGCCCTTATTGAAGATGTTAGAGACGAGCCTCTCAAGAGCTGAGCCACCTGCATCTTGATTTCCTTTTTTAAATAGTTTACCATTACATTCTTAAATTATCCCTTTATGTAGAAAAAAAAAAAAAGAAGACAGACTGTAACATACTGTGTTGTGTTTAGGCAGCAAGTATTACTGCTCAATAATATACTGTCCACTATTAGATTTTGCAAAACATTGACTAAGCTATTTGAACTTTGAAGTTTGCTGAAATAAACAGTCAATATGCAACAGCTTTACAGCTCTTTTCTTGCTCTTAGCAAGGATCAGTTTAGACTCATTCATGCAGTCCACTATCCAAAACATGACCAAAATTCACAGGTCTGGGAGTTTTGGATCCTTGCTGCTGCTGGCTGTGGTAACCCCAGCTAAGCGCTCTCCAACCTCAGTCATTTTGTTGTGTTTTTCCCTGGAGCTGGACAGGCAGCTTTTTCGTGAAGGCTCAGCACTAATACTTAGCTGTCAGATCAAATAAAATTCATTCTAATTATGTTGAACAGAAATACAGATGCTCTGGAAATTCCCAGGAGGACTTTATAATAGGTGTGCACTGACACTTACAAAAACATACAGGAGAGTTAAACAGTATTATTGACATACATTTTAGGATTCAAGAGCACAATTACCTTTAAATTCTATGGGAGGGTTGGACTCCTGGATTTCCTCAGCCATCCGCCCCACTCTCCCCTTTTTATAAGGCATTCATTGGATCTATTCTGATAATAACATTTATACCAAAAAATTCCAAAAAGTGCCTTATTATCCTGCTTCCTGGGATTCAAGTTATCTCTGTCTCTTTTTGAGCTCCCCCCATGAGGGAGAGCAAGGATGCACCGTAAAAGTGTGAATACTGGAATATCTTATTTTCTTTCCACAGAGCAGTAGACTCTCACGAACAATAATGCTGAACTGATCATTAATTGCTGGAGCTGTATTCTTTCAGCATTTCATCTGCAATAGCTATTCATTATAGCAACATTACAAACTCACACAAAAGTTTAAAATCGTTCTCTTACTAGCCTGAAGACATCTCTTGTAGACAAAAGCAAAAAGAAAAAAAAATGTGCCTACAGGCAAAAATCCTGTCCTGTTCCTAAGTTTGGCAACATACCTATAACATCTTGAAAACACAGCGTGTTTCCATTGTAGGGCTGGGAAGGCATTCCCCCATCTGTTCTTTTCACTTAGCTGTTTTGTACAATATTTGAGAGAGATTATTTTTACCTGTGACAATACAGAAAATCTCCAAGGCAAATTGAATGACACTACTGTTGTTGTTGTTATTATTATTAATATTACTGTTATTCATAAGATTGACCACAAATCTTCATGAGAATGTTTGTGCTTGAGCTAGAGTTCAGCTAAAATCCTGTCATAAATAAAAAAGGGAGCTGGATATGGAGTTATGTTTGAAGTCCTCCCAACCCTGATGAGAGCTATCCACACTCTGAATCCTCTTCTGAGAGTAGATGTTCATCAGAGATAGGCTTAGTCTTTTCAAAACACACCCTTGACATTACTTGTGAGAGGGTATAGAAATGTGGAAGGGGTCTCAGTGCTGTCCGTCCCTCTTTAGGGTGTGGGCACAAGAGTTACAGAGCCTGAAGGAAAGGCAACAAGAAGATGTTTGTCTGTAGCCTGGTGGCTACCTCAGGTGCTTCTGGAGGGGATGCGGCAATAATGGACAAATCCCTGGCTGCACCTAAAGAAGGTGTGCTTTAAAAGGGGAGTATGAGAACCTCCTTTTCTGTCCTGTTTTCATCCTGCTACTATCATCCTAGTATATACACTGGTCAAGATCTCCAGCTCTGTATTGATAAAACTTATGTATGTCTAAGACTGATAAAGCTGTGTTTTCCACATTCCCTCTTTAATAGAGAAAACAGACTAAACCCCCACAAATACTTTGTGGGATATTTTCTCGTAAAAGAGAAAGAGTTATGCAACAGAGCATATTTTCTAGAAAAGAGATAAGATGGTGCTTTCTAACAAGGAATTTAAAAGAAGTCTAGAAAAGAAGAGTTAAAGTTGGAAATTTAAGTTACTGCACCTTCAGTTCAGATTGTTCTTTATGAGCAGTGGGGAGGGGCGGGTGTCAGTGGGTAGGAATTATGGAATAGAAGCCAGGAAAACATGAAGCGATGAAAAGATCCATAGGTACATGTGCATACCAGTCATTCTGCTATTAGGAATAAAATTTAAAGCCTTTTTTCTGGCAGACTTCCCACTGCAAGTGTTTAATTTCTCCTCCCACCTGCTTCTCCTCAGGAATAATGTAATGAACTAAGACATTTGCATTATTCATATTTGCTATTCAACGAATTCTTGGGTACACGATTCAGAAAATATCAGAAAGTAGGGTTCTTTATATCCCTAGCCTTCTATTAAAAAGTTTCCAACTGGAGATACTTGTTTCACAGTCATATGCTGTTTCCTGCTTTTAGAGCCAGTATTTTAACCTACCAAATCTGTTTTATTCCCGTGAGCATGTCTCCTTATTTCAGCCAATAATAATCTTTGAGGCTGAACCTTTCTTTTTTAAATCCTATTTATATGAAATTTGCCACATATCCCTGTCTACCAGCAGTCGCTTAACAGAATCCCTAGTAACTCACTTAAGTGAAACTCCCCTCATAAATTTAGATCAGCTATCTCTAGTTAAATTACATTTTGCAAGGAGTTCCTCACCAAATCCTGAAAAATTGTTTCCCTTATTCACCCCACAACTCGTGTTAAGTTAATAGGTCTTTAATTGCTTGTGGTATCTCGTGTCGCTTTTGTGAATAATGTTGCCAATTTCCTGTTCTCAGAAGTGAAACAAGTTCTCAAGCTACAGTGCAGCTATATTAAGGATGATTTGGTTGTTACAGCATAGCAGTAGAAATGCACGATCAAAAGAGCAGCGTCTCACGAAATTTATAAACACAGAATGCAAGTGAAAGATGAAGGTTAAAATGGGTATTGGTAAAGCATTATTTAGGTTCAAATACTGCCACTCCATTTTAAAAGGGACTAACCCAGACTTGGCAGAAGTGTTACTTGCTGGGAAGTGTTACTCAGGCACTGCATACTTAAGTTTGCAGGGTTTGTCATGTACAACACCAGGGAAAATCAGGCCTGACAATTAGTGGATGTGCAGAGAGGCTAGTGTCCTGCTCCTTTTCCATCAACGTTTTTGGCTGCTGCCATGGCTGTTACTCAAGTTCAAGCAGTTACAAAAGCCTAAGAAAAGCCAAGCTGAGCCCATCTGCTATTGGACTGAGGTCAGTCCCTCCTGTCCCCTGTCCACCCAGGCCACACAACCATGAGATTGGTTGAATGGTAAGCAGCCTTCGGCTTTGCTTCAGTGGCCAGTCTGAATCCATACCTGAGCATGAACTTGTTTGGAATCAACGCAGATGGTAGGCTAGACAGCCTAGGCTTGAAACCAGGCTTCACTCTTCATGTAGCTGCCAAGGCAGATACATGGCCGATGGTCTCCTCCAACTGTGAGGGCTGTTTTGGGTCCCCACCTCTTGCACAGGAGTGACCTGTAATTAGTTTATGTGGAAGAGTGCCCTGAGTATAGGCTAGAGGAAGAGTGATTTCCAAGTGCCCAGTCCATGACATAAGAAGGCAAGTAAGAGTGAAAAACTGTGCCTACTTTTCTTAATATGAATGCCATTTCAACTGCAATTTATGATGATCTGAATGACAAGAAGATGTCTAATTAAATAGACAAAACATTTGGGGCTTTTCCATCTGGGGCCAAGATTTCTGAGTTCAGTGTTCTCATAAAAGCTATTCCGATATGGACCATTACAAACTGATGTTGCATTCCTATAGAAATTAAAATATTTACATCCATACTGAAAACATAAATTCTATAAAATATTCCTAATGTGCAAGAGAAATATCCTTCTATGAAACTGCCATCACTTTCAAAATACTTCTAGGCTAGCGCAAAAACAATGTCCCTTAATTTCAGCAACTCAACAAATCTGGGGTAAAACCAGTCTCTACACAAGAAGAACATTAAACAGAGCAGAGAGAATGCTCAGTGCAATTCACTTCCATTGGTCGAGTCTATAGGGAAAAGATGGCCCTGCCAAATTCAATTTGCTTTGTTATGTTGGGGAAAATAATGCTTCTCTTAAAAAAAGCCCAGATTCAATTATAAATATAAGCAATTATGTTCCATTTTGCAGAAGGTCATGCATACAAGAAAGAGGCACATGGAATTGTTTCAAGAGTTAAATCAGAAATTTCAGACACTGGACAGATTCCGGGATGTACCAAAATCAGGCAGTATGGTAAGTTTTCCTCCTTAGATGTTTAAAATATGATGGATCCTTAACAACAACAATGAAACAAGAGTCCTTTGAATTCAGTATATTTCCTGAGAAGACCTCAGTCTGTGCTACCTTTAGATAGCCTGAGAAATTAGAACAAAAGATATTTTCAGTAATCTAGCCTATGACGAGACTCATTAGGTTTTACAACTAGACCATAACTAACTCACTGACATCATTATAGATGACAAGGAATTGAACTGTAGGGAACGCATTTCAAATCTGCATGAGCCCACCAAGTCTAAAGGAATTTATACAGAGAAAGCAGCTCACTAATGTAATTTGGCCAATAGGGCTTTTCCTCTCGATAGGCAAGCAGATACTAAATTAGTCACTACAAACAAGTCCAGCTAGATACACCTATACGTGAGACGGTCCAGAAAGCACACACGGTCTCTGTAATGCCATGTCTTTTCCATAATAGGTTTATAAATATTTACCATGGGAAAAGCAAAAATTAAATTATCCTGAGTTGACTCTGCTATCATCATAATTCAAATTTATACACACAGACTCATACACACAAGCATAACACCCTGACTACATCTGATAATGAGAGCAAGGAAATAGTTGATTCTGCCTAATTAAAACAGCTAATTTAGTGTGACATATTTGTTAGCGGTAATATTATGATTAGTAATAATTTTATATATCATTTTATAATGTGAAAATTGTATATGAAATGGAACTAAGCTAGAATCATTGTATTCTATAACTTTTTCAGAAGAGCTGCTCTCAGACATGAAGAAGAGGTATTAAGCAAATGCGAGGCCAATGGATTTACGTCATTTACATTATCTTAATCCAGCAGAAATTTGGCCCTGATTCTTTGATGAATCTTTAGTTGTGATATGTGTTATTTTGCACCCAGTTCTCGCTTACTCCCCCTTCTGAGATTTGCTGAAATGTAAAGTTTGCATTCGCCTCCCTATTTGAGATTTTCTGTCCACGTAAAGTTTGACTTAATTCAAAATCTCAAAGGGAATCTCAGTGGAAGAGTTGTGTTTACTGTTTCGCATCGGCTTTATGTTTTTGAAAGGTCTGCTATAAAAGCTGCCTAGAGGAATGGTCTATCTGTGAGACAGTCAGAGAGTGATCCAGGTACCTAAATATAGGCATCTCAGGCTATTTTAGAGAGCCTCAGATGTCTTAGTCCACAGCATGGTACAGGCAGTGACGACACAGGAATCAAAGGAGACCCGCACCTCTCGCGAAAGATAGTTCGGGACCAGGCAGAAAATCCAAAGGCACCTAAATGGTGCAAAAATGTTAAGTTTTGGCAACTAAGTCCCACCCAAAGTTACAGCAGAAATCACTAATTAAATTGGTCTCAGTCCATAATGTCTTTTACTCTGTAAGACCCAGCATTCAAAAAAAAAATAAAATTCATTCAGTAGAAAATAACCAGCTTTCAGCCTGTTAATCCTGATATACACGAGCTCATCAGCCTGTAAAGCAAGGGAGCTCTCACAGCGTTTTCAAGGACTAGGTTTCAGTGGTTGTGTCATGCACCTGCCCCAATTTAAAATCCAGCTGGCAATCTCTGTTTCAAACCACTCCATATTTCAGGCAGCAAGCTCTTCTCAATTACCTTCCCTTCTCTTATCCCACTTTTCTGCACAACCGCTATTAAAGAGATGGCTATAGGTACTGGATCACTCGGCCATTCCTCATGTATGTTGGTTCCTGTGAAAGAAAGGGCTTAGCTGGCAGCTCAGGTGAGGAGCCTGCCAAAGTGTTGATTGTTCACAGAGAAAGAGTCGCAACAGCGCTGAACACCCGCCAGCCTGGCTCCCTGCAAAGTCATTTCCACTCTCTGGCTTCTCCGTCTCATGAGAGCACATTAGCAATCAGCCTTAAAAACAGAAAACACATTAATTCATTCTTGGTTTGTTTTTTTTTTTTTTTTTTTTTAATTCTTCTTTCTTCTCTTCTCTTCAGGAGAACTCGGCACCGAACAAGGCTCCATGGGACAGTTACAAAACCACAGGCGACTACCAACACTATACAACGATAAATGTATTAGACACAGAGGCAAAAGATGCTTTAGAACTCAGACCAGCAGAATGGGAGAAGTGTCTGAACTTGCCTTTAGATGTGCAAGAAGGTGACTTTCAAACAGAAGTTTAACAAATATGAAAACAAACTGAACAAAACAAAAACAAAAGAAAAATAATTCATTGCACTGACAATAAAGAGACTTTGGGAATCCTGACGCTCCTGTCTGAACATTGAGACTACTTTATGTCAGGCTCTTCCTGTGCCAAATGTCAGTGGTTTTTTTTCGTACAGTATATTCCCACTAGTGCAGCTAGTGGAGAACCAGGTGTACAATTCTTACCATCGTGTGTTGTAAGTACCCGTGGAATGGATTTGTAAGGTAATCTTTATAGATAAACCTCAAGCAACGATTCATGTTGTAACGGCTTCATTTGGTTTAGTTTTCAAAAAACTTCACCATGAAGCACAATGTACATATTTATGCAGTTTTTAAAGTTTATAACAGTCTGTTTGGCCATTACTACACTTTTTACTTTATAATATAAAAGCAAAGTTTTTGTCATTAAATGAATGTCTGTTGAGCTACATTCTTCATTGCTTTAAATGCAATAAAGTAATAATCTCACTTTTATATGAATAATATATTTCACATCTTTATTATTGCAGTTTTCTCTGGAAAGCTCAGAGTAGCTTTCTCTGCTGCAGCTGTGTATAAAATATTTAAAATGTTGTATGGTGTAAATAAACCTTTGTCTACATATCAGTTTCTTAGTGCATTTTATTCTGTATTTGTTTATCTTCAATTTGCATATTTATAAAGTTTTCTTTAAAAACACACATACTGAATATGTATTTGGAGTTTTAATAGTATGTTGTTTTAGCTCCTGCAAAGGGTTTCTAAAGCGTATTAGTAGGTTCGTATAGCCATTCTGCTTTTTCTTAGGTATTCTTTTGTGGCAATGTACCATATAAATTGGACTTGTCAGAATACTACTACAATTGTTCTGTTTTATAAGAATTTTTGTCTTGTTGCAGAAAGACAAATAATGGAAAATAATTTAAGTTTCAGTGCACAGCACCCAAAGAAATTGTTGATTCAGAATCATTACATCTTGTGCATGGTCTTGTTGCTGTATAACAACAAGAAAGACTTTAAAGATAAAAAATTCTGAAGTATTTTAGACCAAAAAAAATGGAGTGTGTGTCATATTATAAAACAAGAGCAGAGCATGATTTATGTTAAAAATATAGTTAAACAATTAGGCATAGAAAGACTATATCCCCCTTTCCATGCTTAGAAGAAAAAGCAGATCTTCTTCTTCTCTCCTCATCTAGAGCATAGCTGGGGGGTGGGGCGGGGAGAAGAGGAGGATATCTCAAATCTTCAGATGCCATTATTTCTAGAAAAAGAGTTTCCAAAACTATTTTAGTTCCTGTTGAATGGAATTGAATATGCTGCATCCTAATAGCTGAAGAGCTGTAAGAGAGGAAGAAAACATGACCACCAATCTGCTTAGGAAGGAAAAAAAGACTAGAATAGAGGCTTATCAGCAAGAACTTATCCCAGCACATTCGTAGGAGGAGATTGTCATTCGTCAGCTGAAACAAAAGTACTTAGGCCCAACCTTAGGACCAACCCTCAGGAAACTGTTTCAGTTTGTAAATCCTTTCTCCAGGCCATAATAAGGTACTTAAGTCATGAAAAGGAGCCTGACTTTGCCTACTTTGAGTGAGCATCTCGTGCAGAGTGCAGACTTCTCTAATCTAATGCTTCAGCACAAATACAAAATAACTAGCTACCAACCTGCTATCAAGTCCATTAACTGCTTTAGGTGCCTAGAAGTTAGATGATGCAGTACCCAATATTGCAATCCATCAGTCAGTCTTATCAAGAGGCTGATGCAGAAGGAGGCAGCTGGCAAGTCTGGCTATGCAGCCTACTGACATCACAGCACTGAGATCAGGCAGCGTACCAGAAACCTCCCTCTCTTGCTTTGTTATCAAGTTCTGTTCTAAAAGGGGGTTGCTTTCCCTTTAGATAAATCACAGGCTGCTCAGAATCACAGAATGGTCAGGGTTGGAAGTGACCTCTGGAGATCATCTAGTCATCTGAAGGTGCAACAGAAATTGCACATTTTTTAAGGATTTCATCCAGTATGGTAGGCATCTCTCAAGCAGAGCACGTTTTACAGAATTTCTAACTTTTGAGACCACATCAGGATGCTTAGGCCTCTGAATCCAGATATAAGCCTTAGCGTCCTCCTTGATTGATCTAAACATAATAGAAATCTAGAGCACCTTTGTATTTCAATAACTATAGTGCAGAGATTATTTGCATAAGCTTTACACCACCTAAAACACTCCTGTTCAATACTGGTCTACTTACAACTGCAGAAAGCTTAAGGTTGGCTGCAAACTTATCCAGAAAACGTGACAAATCGGTCTACACTCAATACGCTGCTGACCTAGTTGTGCTGTTATTAATAACCCAGTAGATTCAGGTTTAGCATTAGCCTGGGTGTTTCTGTACCACGCAGCAGTCACCAATGTACGAGCAGCAATGCTCAGTGCCTCTTTATTTAGAGCTTGTGCTGCCCTGCCCATAATGTGCTAGACTTTTTTATTTTCCTATATATTTCGTATTTAAAAATATTAAGAACATGCCGAAACCCAGTCTATTTGCCTGCCGATTTGACTGCTTCATATTAAAGCAGAGTTTGTTTTTCGCGATCAAGACGCTGCACGTACTTGCAGTTTGCTGCTCAACGTCTCTGAAATGGTGCAAGTCAGACTGAACCCAGCAGGAGTGTAGAAACTTGTATGCGCTGGCTTAAATGTTGGTAGAGCACTGATGAGATGTTTGGCATTCTATTATATGCAAATAAAAAATGAGTCAGAACTCCCTACATTATACGAGGCGCAGAGATGACAGGGGGCTCTGCATTTGCCTGCCAGGGCGGGCTGGTGCCACCCGACGTGCCCTGTGCTATCTCACCTGGCCTCCAGCTGCAGTTGTTCGGGTGTTTGAGGTCTCAGCTAACCAGTGTTGCTGCAGCTGGCACTAGAGTATATTGAGGCAGTTGAGCTCAGCCTAGACTTTACCATGACCCTTAAAATATATATTCCCTAGATGTGTATAGAAAAAACAAGTACATTTTTAGGAAAGACCTCATTTTCTCAGCAGTTTCAGTACACATTAGTAATTGTATAAAACCATATGCAGTTCCTCTATCTCTGTCTTCCTCTTACATACATATACAGAGGAAGATTTTTTTTTCTGGCAAGTCAATGCTAAACAAAATGTGGCCTGGACTTTTCAGTATAGAGAAGCAGTGCGTACCAGAAATCTAGCTGAGCAGCCATCAATCACACAGACAGCAGCTCGAGATACCCATGATTTCACATCCAGGGCTGTATAAAGGGGTTTGGTGTTGCTGGCATAAAAGTGCTAACCAAGTTATTTGTTACACGGACTCTTGCCAATGTCATGTTATTTAACCCAGAATTTTCTGGGGAGGTAAACGCTGAATTAGTCATTATTGAACGTCAGCTCATACTCTGCAATGTCCCTTGGAAAGAAGAAGAAGAAGAAGAAGAAGGAGGAGGAGGAGGAGGAGGAGGAGGAAAGAGAGACTAAGTGCTGCTACAAGGGATGAGAGGAAGAATAGCAGCGCTGCCATGTTGATGCACCTTTGGAGTGCCATGGCCTTAATGGCGTATATGGAGCACTAGTAACTCCTTATGATGAAGACTTAGGAGAAAGCTGTAGCAAAAGACATTAAGGATCTTTTCCATTTCATTCACTACCAGGTCTGAATTTCTTCATAATCACTGAAACAGTGCTCTTCTCTGGGAAATGTTATCCTGAGACTCCTCCTCTCAGAACATCATTTGCTTCTATGATGATAAGACATAAATCACCCAATATTATTTTACATGGGGTTAAACTGGGGTAGTTTCTTTTAAAAACTAACAAGACTCCGACCAAACAAAAAGCCCCAGGGCCCGAGCTGCACCAGGTGAAATGTTCTCTGACGCTTTGCCTTGTCTCTGTTGCCCATAGTTGCTAGGCAATGCTGTGCTTAGAGACCAGATTTAACACAAGGTCTGCTTCCCGCTTGGAAGCAGGCACCCATCTGTCACAGCATCAGCAGTGTGCTTTCCATCAGGTTATGCAAAAGGATATGGAAATCTCTGTTAGCAATCAGCAGATGGAGACATTGTGTATTGGTAGTAGACTTCCAGTTCCTCGGGCATTATCTCGAGGCTGTGCTGTATCTCTGGATTAGCCACAAGAAGCAGTTTCTATGAGAAAACATTATTTCCCTCTCTAGAAAGGTGTTATAGTGCTCTCATGCAATCAAGCCCATTCTCATGTGCTGAGGGAAGTAAACAGAGGTACCGAGTTGAATATGTGTTTGGGGAGCTGTGATTCATTTTGAGACAGGTATCAACCAGAGCAAGGACGTAATCTTTCTACTTACTCTTCTGGAAACATCTTTCTTTCCAAGGAAAGCCAAAAAGGCCTCACTAAAAGAAATTCAATTGCTGATAAGATAGGCACAACTACTAAACCGAGCACTCCCACTGAAATGTTCTGTCCATTAATTACAATTGTAAGACAAAGAAAGAGCCGTTAATCTGGTTTTGTCAAAATTTCTCTCTTACATAGGCTCGTTTGGACTGTCCTGTGGCAATGAGTTACTCAACTACGCTACAGTACTGCTCCTCTGGCATGTTCTGAACTAGTTTCATTTTATACCTCATTTTTTCTTATGAGGAACAGTTAATAACTTTTACCAATTCAGCTTCCTCTCTTGACTACAAAGGCTTCTGCAATAGGCCCCACAATTACCTCTTTTTCAGGATTACAAACCCACGACCAGTTAGTCCTCAGGTGGAAGCCCTTCCCTGATTTCTACCATCCTTATCTCCTTTACAGCTTTTCCAGGTCTGCTAAAGTTCTTAAATAACTCTCAGTAAATCCTGAACTCGTTAGAGCACTCTGTTTGATCCCTGCAGAAAAAAGGAAAAACTCAGCCAGGAAGCTTCTAAAATGCCTTTTCATTTAGTAGGGGTAAAAAAAAACAAAACAAAACCACAAATGAAACAATACTCGAGTTTTAACTTTTTTATCTTTTTTTTTTTTTAATGGAAAATACATCTCTTTGAGCAAGAAATGGGCATCAGATAGCTTCTCTTAAGTAATTGTCTTGATGAGAAGACTTCAGTAATTTCTTTTCTGATGCTCCTTCTCTCTGGAGCTGTGAATGTAGACTTTCTTTCGTCAGTAGCAGTGCCGCAGCAAGACTGTTAGAGAGTTATCCACAGCCCATTGGGGGTGTTTTACAGTCAGAAAGTGAGCAAGGACTATGTGAATCCTTTCAGATAGAACAGTAATTGTTTTCCACATCCTGAAAGTGAGCTGAATACTGAGCTTTCTTCAGTTTTTGTAAGCCCCCCTTTCTCTAGCTATGTGTTGAAAAAGTGACGTCCGCTCACTTGGTGACTCTCCTTTAAAATTCAGAATGGGCACCTGAGCCAGGGAAGGGGTTGGAGCTACTGGTCATGACTGCGCATCCCTGTGACTAAGAGTTAAACACCTGTATCTCAAGAGAGGTGGGATTTAAGAAACAGCTCTAGTCTCAGTGTTTTCTTGTTGATTAGCTTAGGCAGCTATCGGGAAGCCCAGCTGGACATGTCTACTTTTTTGCATGCATTGTACAAGCAGATAATGTGCCTTATTCAACATACGCGGTCAACCTTAGGAAACAGGCATCTACACCTTACATGATGCAATGCTGACCATCAAAAAATCTGTGTCCTTTCATGGATCAAAGCCTTAGGAGTTGAAATACTTTTAAAAATCTGGTTCTCAGAATCCAATTTTAAGAACAGAGACAAGCTCATGGTTTTTCCTATCATCAATTCAATGATTTATTGCATTATGTCCCTAGGCTGTTGACTCAGGAAATTGCAAAAGGTGATGCCTGAAGGACCTCATATTATAAAAAAAGGAGCTGGAATTGATTAGTATGTATGTTCAATTTCTTATTCGATGTCTCCTTGGACCTAATCACTTTATTTCCTGCTCTTCTCAAGAACTGTGTTAAGAAAAGATTTTCAGAGCTCTGTTTTTAGTAATTAGGTTCTTAAATCAAGCAAGAATTAGCTACAGTTTCTAAAGACAGATAGGTAGAATCCATTCTATTTAATTTAGAATTCTAACTAAAACACTGTCTTGCCAATATTTCAAGCACAGAACTCTGTAGGGCAATCTAACTCTGCCTATCACAGCTGTCTAGGTTCCTTCTGTAACCTAAAGGGAGGCACCTCTGAAGCCCAGCTAGACCCAGCCAGTTCTCTGAGTACTAATATCTTTCCATTGATTGCACAGAGAATTTAAAAGCCCCCTGAGGGCAATAAATTTCTTCTAAATTAAGCACCAGATTTACCTAGATTTAGTGATCAACATGTGAGTTAACGTCTAAGCTCCCCTTATAACCAGTGGAGAACAGGTCAATACAGTCAATAGATCCTAAAGACCAATGCAGCTTACCCATTACTAGAGGAAGGATGCAGTTAATATGAGATGCCCTATAGCTTTTGAAACATTTGCATGGGGATTGCAGATGTGAAAGGCAACTTAAGGGAGACTTGCATCCTTCTGGTCTAAGCAATACCCCACCCCACACCTAAAATCATAGTAGACACTTGCGTTTGGACAGGTGAATCCAGCTCCAGGGGAATATTTTCCAAGATGCTCTGGGATATCCAGCCTCCAGCTATCACTCCAGAGAGGCATGGGGTTATGAGTCTTATGTCAGGTTTGCCAACTTGGCATGAATTTCATAGGTATCCTCACTATCACACGTTGCCATTCCTTACTCAGAATCCACCTTGCACGCTCATCATCTGAACACTTACTTCTATTAAAGTAGAGGTTTCATCTTCTCTATAATTTTATTGTTAGACCTCCAAAATCTGGATGTGGATTATCTGGCTTCTCATCCTCCTGAGAGGTAAAGGATGCACAACCCAGGACAATCTAATTTGCCAAGTATCAGTAGACTGTGAAAAAACACGTTCTGGAAGATCATACAGGGGTCAGCCAGGCATGCAGGAGTCATGGAGCCAGGAAAATTACAGTATTATGCTCTGAGCTGGTACTAGATTTCAACCACAAATGTCTGATGTAGAATACAAATGCTTGCCATACTGACCTGGCACTACAGTCTTACTTTCTCACTGGAAGAGATTCTCCTAACTATTGCACAACAGTCAAGCTACCTCTTTTTTGTGTTCTTCTGGCCTTCCGGTGTTCATAGTTCTGGTGACAAAGGTCAGACTGAGAAGATGACAAGTGTGTTTACCTGGGATGCTCTCTGATCCCTTCCAGCCTTCTCCTGAAAGTTAGGAGGAAGTGGTTCAAATCTTTCTTAGTTGAGTAGGACAGGGAAGCTTTCCAGCTTCCTCATTCTGGCTTCTGACCAGCAGATAATTATGCAAATAAGGAAATACACTGCCACTCTCAGAGCAGTCAGTAGCAGTCAGTGGGTAGACTCAGGCCATGCTTTCTGGGAACAAATATATGCACTATTTTTGCCACAGAAACATTAGAATGGTCTCTCAACCACTGCCTTAACAAATCATTTAGGGCTTGAGATGCCACAAAAAAACCTCAGTAAGTTCCCAAGCTAGATTATTCAGAAGCAGAAAAAATAGCCTGTTACACCATAAAAAACAATTGATCGTAACATGAGAAATGAGGGAAAAGAGTTCTGTTTTATAGCCTAACCCTAACTGTGTTGTAAATTGTGGTTTTCAGGTACTATATAGAAAATGATACAAAAAAAAAAAGATATTCATTATCTCATAACTAAGAAAATGAGATAAAATTATATACATTTAATAGCATTCTAATAGACTTTTAGCATTTTTCTATTAGGCCTGCAAAGCCAAGAACCACCCACAATGAATTCTTAGTCTGAAATAACTCTACATAATTCCATCACACGTAATTTCCAAAAAAATAAAGGGATAAAGGGTCAAAATCATCTGCATCAGCACCATCCTCCATCCTTTGGCTATAATCTGATGTCTATCTTTTGGGGGGAATTAGCCAACTGACAAACTGGTATTATAAAATTTATATATATTCAATGTGAAAAGAGAATATTTGAGTTCCAAATTTATATGGAAATTTAATTTTCTAAAAAAGCTCATTACAAAGATATGTGTATTGAATTAAAAAAAGATTTGAAGTAGGGTTTGTTTTTTTTTAATTTACCATTGCCACTTAAGACCTTATGTTCTTCTGAAACTGGGACAGCAATAAAGAAATTGATTCATTTTCGTAGGGGAAAGCAAGATCATCCTCTTTCCGGCAATTAATGTTTTCCTAGCAAGAGGTCCCTTATTTTAATAAAGAAACCTATTTGAGGATGACAACCTTAGTGGCATACATCAGAACTCTGGATCTTAAGAACTCAGCATAACAGTTCCCCAAAAGCTAGAAAGAAAGTGTCCTTTCTTCATCACAGAACGAGCTTCAAAGACAGGGTCCAGTTTTTGCATCTGGATAGAAGGTTGTAACCTCTGTTACAGAACCAGGTATGAAGACCTCTTGTTCCATTTTAAGTCCACCTAAACTCACAAAGTGCTGGAGAGCTTTGGAAATTTCAATGATCTGAAGACACCAGAGAGCTTACTGCAGTACCAAATCAATAATATATTTTGTGTTGAGTATTGTGTTGAGGTACCAGCTAATCCTGGACTCTCAGGTCATTTTTTATGGTTTTATGGTTTTGAAAGTTCAAGTTCACAGCATTTATTTCCACTATTGGCCAGCTATGTGCTGCAGCTATTATATCAGCAAGCAAAGACATAAGCAGAAGACTTTATGGAAGGGTATAATTTCCTAAAGCTAGTCCCTAAGGAGTTGTTTTGTTTTTTTTTTCTCAGGGTATCTTCTCTAACTGATTTGGAATAATTTAGATTAAAAGGTATCAAGCTAAGGTTACTAATTTAAAAAAAAAAAAAAAAGTTGTTTTACAAGAAAATCTGGGAAGCTTGCTATCTCTTTCTATCTGATCCCTTCTGAAAAATAAGGATAAAGGAGCAAATCTGACTCTGATTACCCAGTCATAGGATCATAGGCTAATCATAAGATTGTAGGGAGATCCAGGTTGGAATGACCTGGAATGGCTGTTGGGTGTTTCTCACCCCCAAGCCACCTCTTCTCCAGGGTGAGCAAGCCCAGTTCCCTCACTCACCCCACCCCCAACACAAGTGCTCCAGACCCCAACCACCTTGGCAGACATACCCTGCACTTGGTCCAGTTTATCAGTGCTGATGAGCCCAAAACTGGACACAGTACCCTAAATGTGATCTAACAAAGAACCCTTCCCTCAGTCTGCTGGCTGTGCTGCTGATACAGCCCAAGATACTGTTGGACATCTCTGCTGCACACTGCTGTTTGCCCATCTCTCCTGTCTCTCTGTCTGGCAGTCCTTGCTTGGACATACCAACTGGTTGCCCAAGTTTGGTGTCATCTGCAAACCTGGTGAGAATGCACCACCTTGCACCTTTGACAAATGTAATTAGTATCTGCTGCTACACCCACAACCCTCTGAGCCCAACCATCCAACCATTCGTTTACCCACCTGGTTGGTCCATTAGCATCCTAGCTTGGTTACAATCCTTCTGACAAGACCAAAGCCTATCAGCTCCTGCAGGTGTGTCACCTTCAAACTATGTCAGTTCTGCAAGGATGGTACTGAGCTAATATTCGGAATTTAACAGGCTGCAGCTTACACACTGCTTGAGACCTCTTCCATGGAATAGGCAAAAATATCGAGCAAGTGAGATTACTTGAGGAAACCTGTCTGAATGCAAGTATGAATTTTAGGTAATTAAGTAGCTGTTGCCATACCAGCTGCTGTATCAGGAAATACTTGTCAGCTTGTGTCTGCATTTGACTTTATCACATGGACCAAAGACAACAGAATATATTTATCTTTCTTTAATGACTGTGTTTTGACTACTTGTGACCTATGCTGTGACTTAGGTATTGATTTTAGTCTCTAATAGGGTAAATATTGATACAGTTACAACTTTTATCAAACTTCCAGTTTGCCTTTCTACACAAGTTTTGTGACCTGTAGCTAGATGACTGGTTTTAGCATTCATTAAATTGTTGACTAAGAAAGATATCTTTTTTACAGTGAAAGTGAATAATTAAAGTATTCTTTATTCTTCCAAAATATCTCTGTCATCGTTTAACCCCAGCCAGCAGCTAGGACCACACAGCTGCTCACTCACTCCCCCTTTTCCCCCAAGAAGTGTAGGGAGAAGAGGGAAAAAAAGGAGGGGAAAGACAAAAGAAAAAACCCTCACAGTTTGAAATAAAGGCAGTTTAATACAACAATAATGGAAAAGGAAAATAACAATAATGATAATAATAATGGTAAAAGAATATACAATACACAAGTCGCTCTCGCCACCCAGTAATTCGTTGCTGAACCCCATCTGAGCAGAGATGGCAGACTCCGGCCCCCCGGCGCACCCCCATTTATATTCTGAACATGACGTCTATGGCACAGAATATTCTGTTGACCATTCCATTATTCTGCCAAGGATCCTTCTCAGCTTCTATGGGAAACTGAAAAAAGTCCTTGAATGGTATAAATATTGACTGGCAACAACTGAAGCAATAGGCATTATTGACATTCCTTTCATACCAAATCTGAAAACACAGCAACCACTGGAAAATAAAATTAACTTTATCTCAGCTGAAATCAGGACAATCTCTTTTTTAAAAATGTTAAGCACTTATTAAAAATTAATGATAAACACTTGTATGAATTATATTTCAGGACAGTGGTACATTTACTTTCAAATATAGATGACAAACATTTTGGAAAATTATTTTAACACAATAACTGTGTTATATCATATTTTTGTTAGCTATAACTGACTATTGGGTTAGCTAAAATGAAGGTAATAACACATTTTACTTGTTTTTTTGTTTCTGAGGGGGAGGGCGAGCACACCTCCTACTGTCCCCCTACTCGGGGGTGTCAATGGCTTCACAGCAAGACTCCTGTCCTGGGCCCACTGCAGCCTCTCGCTGCCCGCTGACAGCAGCCAAGGGCGAGCAGTTAGACTGCAGTGGGAAATGCGAAAGCTGGGCAGAGCAAGTTTTTGCTCGAGGTCCCCAAAGCCTGTTCTGGGACAGAGCAAGTGAGCACTTCAGGTGATGCTCTGTCCACCACTCACATCAAACATGTGTAGGTCTTAGGCGTACAAACATGCCAACTGCTCAACCTTTTTTTTTCCCTTGACAGACGGCAGAAGAGAGCACAAGGTGGTTTTTTTTCATTTCATAGTAGGATGCCAGGCCAGAGCAGTTGAGGGAAGGCCAAGACAGAAGCAGTATCATACAGAAGGTATGGTCCAGCAGCAACACAACTGTCCATTGCCAGCAGGTTGGTTGTTCATTTTTCTAGAAACTGATTTTTTCTCACAGCTCCTGAGGATCTGTACCCTGCTGCCCTCCCATACTCAAACTCCACCAGGAATACAGCCTAAGCCAGAGAGGAGTTCAGGAGGAATCAGTCATCATGTCCTTATCCACCTTGGTTGAAGTTCTTTCCCCACCAACTCTAAATTCCTGTCCTCAGTGTTGCCTAACTCCATCGCCTTCTTCCTCTGCAGGCTCCTTTAGAAATGAGGCAATTAGCCACACTGTAATCCCCTTTGATCAGAGAAGGGAAAAAAATCTCAGGGCCAGCATATTCTACCATTGTGCACCTTCATCAGTCTGAGCCTGAAGGAGAGATGTCTGGATACCATTGCTGCGCTTCAGCATGAAGATCGTGTTAGTGCTAGTCCTTATTCTAAGGCATGAGAGAAGTAGAGGCTCTACTCCTCCATCCTTTACTCAGGCCCAAGACTGATGAAGGCTGCATGTTACCCTTTGCCTGGCACTGTTGCTTCTCTGTGATATGTAGAAGAAAATTGATGGTTCTACCTCTGCCATTGACCTTCCTGCCATACCTTCTTGACAGTGGTACCGATTATCTAGATGTAAGAAAGATGAGAAAACAAAGTGAATTGTCTCAGCCATTTAGCGGCAAAAAGGAGTAAAATATCCCATCCTCCTTTCTGAAGAATTAAGAATGATGAAATCACCAAGGGCTTTGTTGTAGACTCTTATTTGCTGGCCTGCTGCCTGCGGAAAGGCACTGAGAAGATTGAGAGGACTGTAAGAGAAAACAGAGTCTAAAATAGATTGGAGAGAGACAGGAGGACTTAAGCAAGGCTGCTAAAATTGCTTTTTTGTCTCAAGAGCCATTTAGCCATTCAAGTCATCAAAGGAATTTCATGGTGATCAGAAACCAAATGATTACAATTCATTGATTTCCTGGCTCAAGGCATGACTATTGTAAAGTTTACCACCATTTCAAAGGGATGTCTCAGCACAGCAGTTGCTTTTTGTGTCCCAGATGTCTATCTGCCCTCTCTGTGAACTGAGAGACAGGTATGCTAGTTAGTCCCACTTCCACATCAAAGCTAGTAAAATCAACACACTGTTCTCTCCAAGATGTGAATGTTTTATGAAACACCAGTCACCAACCTTGATTGACAACTCCTCCTGCAACCTGCAGCATCTACTTGTGAAGCCAGCGGGATTTTTAGCTTTATGCTACCCAACCACAGCATCAGAGTCAAACCTCATGAAAACTGAATTAACCTGGATAAGAAAAAGACAAGCCAGTGAGTTCTTCTTGCCAGGGAATGCTTCGGCTTTATTGCAGCCACGTTGTGATCTCTGTGTCACCACAGATGGACGCGAACCAGAAAAATGCATCCCCTGTCGCCTAAGGAATTCTGGACAGGCGGAAAGGCTGGTGGAGAATGTATTTTGGTGACAGCTGGAGGGACCTGGAAAGCTGTCAGCTCTAATATAGTCAGGTTGAAGATTAATTCCCACATGCAAGACGCAGGTATAGGCATGCAAAATTTGGAACCCACTCAATCAGGGGAGCAGCAGCATCTGCTCCGGTCGGCAGGGGATGTGACATTTGCTGCTGTACTTTCTGAAATACACTGGTTCAGGGACTGCACTTCAGCAGAGTATTCTTGGAGCCACGTATAACCTGACAGTTTCAGGTTCCTGGGTACTGGAAAATACTTATCTTTTGCACGTGAACTATAGAGATTTACTCCTAAATAAAAAAAGAAAGATTACAAAGGAAATTACTTTAAGTGCAAGTAAATCACCTTTCTTAAGAGATAAGCAACTTGGGTCAGGTTTTGTTCTTTGTTATAACACCATAAATCTGAAATAAATCCACAGGTCTCATCACAGCTATCTCATATTCATACCAAGGTAAGCAAAGCACAAATGGTCTAGCTAGTTTTTTCCACATGCTAGTGTAAACATAGATTTATATATCTGATGTGTATGTAAAGTGATTAAATTTCTTCCGTCATGCTGTATATGTATATAGTTCTCTCACATAACTCAGGAAAACACATCTATACATTTGGGTTTTTTTCTAGTTTTTGAGAAACACTCTGGTAAGGACAGGTTGTTGGCAAGAGACAGAAGCTGAACTCCAGCTTTCGTTATGTAATTCTGCCCCTCTACTCCACTCTCGTGAGACCCCACCTGGAATACTGCATCCAGCTCTGGAGTCCTCAACATAAGAAAGACATGGACCTGCTGGAGCGTGTCCAGAGGAGAGCCACGAGGATGATCCGAGGGCTGGAGCACCTCTCCTATGAGGAGAGGCTGAGAGAGTTGGGGCTGTTCAGCCTGGAGAAGAGAAGGTTCCGGGGAGATCATATTGCGACCTTGCAGTCCCTAAAGGGGGCCTACAGGAGAGCTGGGGAAGGACTTTTTACTAGGGCATGTAGTGATAAGACGAGGGGGAATGGCTATAAACTGGAAGAGGGCAGGTTTAGATTAAACATTAGGAAGAAGTTTTTCACTCTGAGGGTGGTGAGGCACTGGAACAGGTTGCCCAGAGAGGTTGTTGAGGCCCCATCCCTTGAAGTGTTCAAGGCCAGGCTGGATGTGGCCTTGGGCAACCTGGTCTAGTGGGAGGTGTCCCTGCCCATGGCAGGGGGGGTGGAACTTGATGATCTTCAGGGGCCTTTTCAACCTAAACCATTCTATGATTCTATGATTATCAGCGTCCCAAATGCTTTATGAAACTTTCCAGAAACATTGAGAGTTTCAGCTTTGTTTGGAACTTTTCTACAAAGGGTCCTTTCAGGCAACATCAAAAAAATAATTTACATTACCTGTACTTAGGGCTTTAGCAATTCCTCACACTTATTAAGAAGAAGAGATTGGTTTTTAACAGCTAGTCATAAGATGTTCATAATTGCAGTGTTTCCTAGATACATTATGTCACAGATACATATCTAATCTTTTATTATATGCATTCAGTCTGTCCTTAAAAGCCAGAAGATGGAAAAATAACAGCTCCTGCACAGCAAAGCTGTTACAGTGAGGGTCAAGCATTAGGCTTCTCACAACCTGTGAACCTGTAATAGGTAAGAGCAAGAGTATGTGGAGAATCTGATCCTGAATACAATCTCTCAGCCCTCAACTGGTTATGTTTTCAGGAGCTTGAGCACAAAGAGAAATAAACAGTTTTTCACCTGAATTTCTGCATATTTGAGATATCTTTATTTGAATCAGAACTTGTTACATGCCAAGTTGAGATGATTTTGGCTCAATTTGAGGTTCTCATTGAGAGGATGGATCAGTGAATGTATCACCTGAAAAGTCTGAAGGGAATATATAAGGGGCTCTTCCAGTTCTGCAGAAGGACCACAGAGCAGAAGTTAACCCAACATGCCTCCAGCACACCGATACTCCAGATATGAGATGTTCTGAGGAGGAGAAGGTTTCACTAGCATCCTGTTCCTTGCTTCATACCAGTCTTGGCAGCTTCTTTAATTCCCCAGGGCAAGTCTGACCAACTTGAAACTATGCCATCCTAACAGATTGGTACAAGTATAAGGACACAAGACAATATACAATATGCGTATGAAATGTAGCAATCTCCAGATAAGCTATGAAATGATTCTCTGCCTGGAGCTTCTATAACTCTTAGAGACAGCATAACTGCTCGGGAATTGCAGTAAATTAACAACAAAAAAAAAAAAAGACGACGACAATGAAGCAAAGAAAATTAACTTCCATAGTTGCTGGAGGCTTAACTCTTAACTCTGACCTTTATATGTGTGTGTGTTTGTGAGTGTATGTCTTTCCAGAAAGACATTAGGAAAGAAACTAAAATGTGTTTTCTTAGCTCTTCCCTATCTGACAGCAATTTCATTATTTTTCTGTGAAAAGCTGTTTCATACCCTTTGTAAGCTTGTGAATGAAGAACAGATGCATTTATTATAAGTGGGGTTTTCAATGACTAAGAAATAAATCACTTTTCTTCTGTAAAATCAAACTTCTAGCGTGTCCATACCAAGTGAGTTAGTCTTTCGAAAGAAATTCATTAATGCATGATCAATGGAAGAAAAGGAGAAACGCACCTTTATAAGGGAACAATTTTTCTCGACAAGTAACTCCAGAAAGCCAGATTCTGGTACACTCTCACTGAGGTTCTTCATTATCCTCAAGTTATAAAAAAGAGCACCAGGCGTCTCCCAACCAGCTACTCCTAGACCACTGCAAGAAAACTGTGAAAACCAGGTGAGACAGAATCCTCCCTGCTGCTATGGAAGATACCACTGCTGAAATTCTCCTGCGTTTTTATTTTCTCTACCAGTAAATCACCAGGATGCTTTTAGCAATAAATACATCTAGACTCAGCCTCTAAAAGTCACAGTTTTGCACTCCCGCAGTAAATTACATGTAAAGATATGCAAACTGAAATATTTACTTTCAACATCATCCTTAAAAGGTATTTTTGTTTTGTCTTTATTTAGCTTTGGTCATCCTTGTGGGCTTTTTTTCAATAAAAGTGGACCTAGGTGAAACTGAAAACTTCAGGAAATCTGTGTCATATAATGAAAAGCAATTTACCATTCTGCCTGGAGAGAGAGGTTTTCAATCAGTGTGTCCTTCCTGCAGTGACTTATGGATTAGGAGCACAGATGCTCTTAAAAAAAAAAAAAAAAGAAGAAAAAGAAATGCAACTAAGTGAAGATGAATATAATAAGGTGTAGGCTGAGAATAGCACATACAGACAAGAAAACAAATTCAATAGAAAATAGAAAGAGAATAGTCCTGGGCCAGACACTCTGCAAGACAACATGATAAAAGTTATAGCAGATGAGGTACATGACAGAGCAAGATGTAGATGCAAAAATAATGGAGAGGTGACGTAGAAGAAGAACAGGGGTAGCCAGTCATAGGTAGGTCTGCAAAGGACTAGGATATTGCCTAAATGACAATGTATGCTTGATTCCTGTTGCAACTCATACCTAAAATGTCCATGACATGTATTTCTTGACATCTTAAAATTATTAAAAACAAGTGATGCTCCAGGAAAACCATGAATTTTTATAAAGCATTTTATCATAAATATAAAAATAATGAAATAAAAAATATTTTCATTATATTTTTATGATATAAATAACAAAAATTGCTATAAAAATACATGATTGCTAATTGGAAAAGAGACGACCTAATGTTTGAGGCAGTTTGCATTGAGGGATGACCAGCCTGTAACACAAAATCTCAGGGTACAGAGGAACTCTCCATTCATTCAGATTCAATTAATACAAATGTATACACTGCTTGCAGCCTGAGCACATGCAGAAATGTCTTCCCACTTTTAGTGCTACACTAGAGACTTGCCTTAGTTAAGCTAATGTGAAATGGATGCCCGCACTGACAGTAAGAACTGCATCCTATGGGCCTGCTGTTGTGCTGCGAGTTCACACTGTGTTCGGTTGCGTTAGGCATTGTGACGGTGTGCCCCACTGCCAATCTGACTTTTATCTCCTATAACCCTGCCCAAGAGATAACCATCTGTGGTGGTCTTAATGGGTGCATGTAGTCATGGTGGTTGCATTCAGCTCAATGTGGTTTTGGGGAGACTCATAACGACACAGTAGCCAAGGGCTAACTTGAGCAACGTGCCCACCTAACCATAATGCTGGTTCTGCAGTCAATATGTAAATGTGACTATAAGTCAATCATCTTACCCCCATAAATAACGAACAGCCCTCCTGCATGGCAGCGGGCTGCATGCCAGGATCTCCTCTGGCGTAGGGACAGCTCTCAACGCTACTTCTCAAGATTCAGAGATTCCTTGCCGCAACTGATTCTCGGCAAGTGACTAATAGCATGCTAAACTTTGAAATCTTAGCTAAGTGATATAAAGGATTGATCGTGCGTATACAATCCTTTAGACATAAGCTGTTGACGACATCTGGGACTAGGACTGGATCCAGCTGCACCTAGAGTCCTCTCTGAGGAGTTTAGAAAGCAAGGGGGTCCAGTCTGAACCTCGACTCAATGGGAGGGTCTGACCCTGTCCTCTATGCAGTAAATAACCAAGTGTGCCTTGCCATCGAATCTTGTTAAAACACTGTTGCATTTAATATTAAACTTTGTTAAATCCCTGGTTTATATCAATAAATGTATCGCTGCTTCTCTCTAGGGGTGAAGTGCATCACTCCACCTGTGACAGGCATAAAGACCTAAGGACATTCAAGTGGGCAAGAGAAGACCTTGGTTCATAAAATCACTGCAGTCTTATCTGCTCACTCCTGGTAACTCTGAGTACACTCTTTAGAAGTTCAATTAGTGCCATGTAGTGATGTTCTTTTCAATATCCAACCTTCGTCTCAGGTGATGCTGAAGCACAACTCACCTGCAATAATAGTGGCCCGCCCCCACCAGTTGAATAAAGCAGCTCACATTCTGCTGTGGTTTTCCAGAAATTACTCTCTGCCATGCAAGTAAGGTGGCCGGAAGCCAAAGACAGAGGAAATAGAGCTTAAAGTAAGATCTCATAAACACATGTGAAGACAGTTCCTGCAGGGTCTCGTACCAAAAGCAGTCCTGTTTGCTGATGACTGTTCCTGACCTACCTCCCAAACACACAGCAATAAGAATATATTGTTGTGAGGCCATAGAAATATTGGTCCAGCTTGAATGTTTTCGGAATAAAGTCTGGAGTAGTCACGGGGCAGAAAGAAATTCATAACATGAAGATAAGGAAAATCAATACCAACCTTGAAGAATATTTCTACCACCCTCTGGACCTCAGAGCTGTGAATAATCAGTGTGGAGTGTGCACATTAATCATGGGTACAGTGGGAATGACTATTGCCAGACAGTTATTGTTATGCAGCATCCCTCTTGAACCAGAAGGAACCAAAACTAGGCACTTGACACTTAGCACAATACAATACAGTACAATACAATACAACATAATAATTAGTATCTTTCAGCAAAACAGCTTCCTCAGCTCCCTTAGAGCTACTACTCATGACACATGAATTCTTGTTGGATTGAGTTATTTTGGATGACCCTGACTACCCGCTATTTTCAACAGGTTTAGAAGGCTTAGCACGATGATCACTGGTCTGAAAGACATTATTCAGCCCCATGGTCTCCAGGTGCAGGCCTGCAGAAAAAGACGCTTGTAGTACACTTAAAGCAAGACAATACTGTTTACCAAATCTGCTGTGGCTGGTGTGTTTAACACCACTAACAGTAGAAGGATGTGCTGATTTACACATGATTTCTGAGGGACATGATTTCTGAAAGCTATGACTATTAGAGTCCCTGAATGCTTTGGGAGCACAAGTCAGGGTAACAGCCTGATATTCTTGAATACCGTGTACAAAAAATGTGACCGCAGTTGCTGCAGAGCTGTGTGCATGAAGAAAGTAGTCTACATGAAATTAAAAGAAACCTTAACCTTTGGTGTAGTAACTCTTTACCCTCACAGTACAGAGAAAAAAGCATCGTTTCAAATTAACTTTATTTTCAACAATTTTTCCTACCACAGAACATAGGCTGACTTCTTCAGTACAGATCCATCATGCAATAGTTACCAAATCTATTTCCCATGTGTTTGCTTGTCCTCTTCTGAGTTTGTAAAACTGTTTTGAAAACCTTTGGAAAGGTGAGGTGAGATGGGGGGTATTCACAAAAATACACTTTAGCCTCTTTAAACTTGTCTCCCCTACTGAGTTAACTCAGTAGGTGATAATCAACCTTTACAATATGCTCTTGATTGCATTAAGAAATGCTATATGTTTTGTGATTTAATGGCATTAGTTTTGTTCCTCCCCACCATTCTCCCCTCCTGCAGCAGAAAAGAGTCAGCCTAAATTTGCCTGCTATATGAGCAGCGGATATCCACATATTACTCCATGAAGACTTTGCCACCTCTCTTGGAGCTTACACATTTTTACAGGACTTGGTTTTATTTCCATCTGAGAAAGCAACAGACATAAAAAGTAGCATATTTTTCCTATTTTCCTGCAAGATTATTCTGTCTTTTTTTTTTCCAGCTCTCACAGAGTTAATAAACCACATGTGAAAAAAAAAATAAAATGTAGGATGATAATCTCTAACGTCAAACTCTTCTACCCAGGTTTTGAAGGCCAGAGGCACTGTTAGTGGTTCCCCTAACTGCTTTCACAAAACTGGACACAGAAGTTCCTTCATGCATTTGATGACTTCTGGTTGAGATAGAGCAATACAAGCTACCCAAGCCCACTGTAAAAATTTCAAGCAATCAAAAAAACGGACCATCCATATGTAAAAATTAGTTTTCTGTCTTTATGGTATGAGTATTGAAACAAACAAAAAAATGCAGTCAGTCACTTTATTTTTGCTATGTTTTCAAACATGTAATCAGCATTTCAGCACTTTTTCGTCCTTTGAAAAGAAGTCCTCAACCAACCTGTGGCCTCAGTAATCTGCAGCTGAAGATAACCTGCACAGAATCAGAGGCAGAAGGCAATTGCAGCTGAGGACTACCAAAAAAATAAAAAGAGCAGTATTAAGCTCAGGGGTGAAGAGAATGAAGAGACCACTAGGGAAGAAAAAATGGTCTTGGGGGATGGGGTATCAGGGACATAGGGCTACTGTCTAGGAGTATTTCCCCTGGGTATCATGCTGCTGAAATCCCCTTGGGGGCTACTGGGGGCACCAAGGTGAAAAGTATGGTTTTCTTACAAATAGAACAATTCATATGGCAGGTTACATTAGGAGAAGCATGGCTAGCAGATCAAGGGAAATTATAGTCCATCTATGCAGCACTGATGAAATGCATAGTTTCTAATGCCTAGCTTTGGTACCCCAAATTCAAGAGGGATGTGGAGAAAGTGGAGATGGTCTGACAGAGGGTCTCCAAGACAGTCAGGGAGTCTAGGGCATGTGACCTACCTCTGCGGGGGAAGTTGACCTCCAGAGGTCCTTTCCTATCAACCTTCCTCGCAACCTCATGCAAGTATAATCCATGTGCTTCTGAATCATAAGAGTGTGAGAAAATTATGGAGATGTAGGACAGAGGGAGTTGTTTCATTGTTTTGACAGATAAGCCAGGGTTTATAAAGATGAGAGTGTGATAAATGTGAGACAGAGTCAAAAGATGCTTTGAAAGGCATTTGGGATTAAAGCTTTAACCCCTAGATGTTTTTAAAAAGGTTCAAAATGAATTCCATGAAGTCAAAAGTCAAACATATTCTATGAATAAGAATAATGCAAAGTGTCAGCAGAAAGCTGGAAATCATTCCATGAAGAATCAAAGCACACTCCAAGAAAGCTAAAGAGTGAGAGAAGTTCATTACAAAGAGGTACAAAAAAAATAACGTAGCTGTGTTCTGTAATTATAAAAGTGCATGAAGAGTTGGAGTTTGAAATGGAAAGAAGTGATAGTGGA
>NW_009647423.1:496781-508268 GCF_000708025.1 Charadrius vociferus | reverse complement strand
GTGATTTCTTCACAATATTTCTCTTTGTATTCCTTCGTAATGGAACCCTTGACCAAATTCAAACAAGTAATGAAAATGCTCTCTTTATTTCACACAGGCTTGAAGCTTCTGCAGCTTTAGCCAAAATGTTAAATCAAACCCTTCTGGATGAAAATAGAAGTAAGTGACTCTGGCCATTTATATTATTGACATTTTTTCTAAAGACTAGTTTGAAAATTAAGGTTGCAATTATATTATGGCGTTAGGTACTTATCTACCTCTGGTCTAAGCAAAGGGGCAAAGGATAATGAGACACCACCCCTGAACAAAATGCTCTAATTTCCTCTGCATTCCCCTGAGTTTTTAAATCTTTTTAGAAATTATAGAAGATAACTGTAATTCATAAAGGGAGATAGGTCATACTACAGAACTATTTGCTGCAGTAAGCATGATAAAACACTTCTCAATACATGTATAAAACATATGATCCCTTGACAAGTCCCAGATGTCTAATAGTTCAACTGTTGCGGTTCCACAAATATATATAGTAAATACATTTTGCAGTGTTTAAGGAGGTAAGACATAGATAATGCATAGATATGCATTTCCTATTTCTCCCTGAAGTCATTAAAATTCAAAAAAATCTTCAATTTTTCCCAAATCCAAGAATTTTCATAGAACAGAAGACTTGGGTTCTTGATAAGAACTAGCACAATTTGGAAAATGTTTTACAGTTTTTACTTTCTACTGAATATGAGTATGAGGGATTAGCAAGGAGCAGATGTATTCCTGTATGAAGGGAAATCAGAATTGTGGTTACAAATCTGTAGTAGTACATCTCCAACAGATTATACTAGGACTGTTGCCATTTACTTACGACCGCTGGGAAAACAACTCAAAGTGTAGTAAGTTCAATGGACATGAAATAAGATTCATACTAATCCATCTGTCAATATGATGTTGGTCAGTTTTCTTTGGGCAAAAAGAATAACTTCCATATCAACCCTTTACAAGCCAGAAATGTTATACAGTTTCACTGTCAGCCTCACCTGTCATACAATCGTCACTACGCAAAAAAAATCTGCTTTTTTTCTTAGTGCAAGTACTTGATTTTTCCTCAATACTTTCTGCTCATGTCAGCACCCAAAAGCTTTTGAGAAGACTCCCAAAACCTCTACAGTCTATTCTTTTTTAATCATCTGACATATGCTGATTGCCCATGAGCAAATCAACAGCATTTTTTAATTGAAACAAAATTGTAACTGGTTCTCCTGTATGAAACAGAATTGAAACACCCAATTAGCATGACTCGTTTTGATTCTTGTTTCCATGCCCCCCATCAAGATGTGAAGCCACTAGGTAATGACCTCACCAAAATCAGAAAAAAGGCAGTCAAATTTGTCCTCTAACTACATTACTGAATTTTATGCTAGCCACATTTCCAGTGGCTTATTGAGTTATTCTGCCAAAATGAGAAGATCGACTCGATCTCTTTAAAAAGAGCACTTTCTCAGAAGAAGAGATTTATTGTTTACTTTTGTTGGCAACACAGAGGTGCATATCCTGATTAGTGGATCCTGAACTGGCAAAGTAATAAGAGAAATACCACCTCCAGTTGCAAACTTCCATGTCAGATACTGTGAATGACCTTTGAAAATGTTCTCTTGCCATCTAATCTTGAGTCTACTGAAATAACTTCAATTTGTTTGCTGCAGAATGAGAACGCAGCTCTTTTATGCATCCTAGACCTTTACAGGATTTCTAGAAAGACTTCCAGAGATAGTGTAATGGAACAAATACGATGCTAAATTGTTCTTTAAATCCACACAGCTGAAGAGACTGGTATCTGAATCCACTTTTTAAAAAAGCAATTAAATGAGTTCAGGCTGGTGTTCGGGTAGTATGACAATATTATCTGTTGCTGTGGACTCAGGTAAACACGAATAGATATGTATTGTCATAATGCAGTTTAGTTTGCAGCTATTTTCTGTACTATAATGTCACGGCAAGATTATTTAAACACAAAATGGTTTAGTTCCAGCACGTATTTTCTCATCAAATTAAAATAAGTATTGGGAAATGGGTGCATATCTCATCTACTTTATGACAGCCCAAGTCGATTGAGAACCATTAGCCTGATAATCACTTTTTCAGGAAATTTTATGTAAACTAACACATTTTTAAATTTTTTCTCATCGAAGAAGGTGTAGCACTCCCTACCATTGAATGTTTGGGAAACCAGCTATGAGTACCTGTTAATGTTGATCAAGAATGACTGGCAGTTAAGTCACACTTAAATGACTGTCTGGAGGAGTTAATGGTCTGAGGCAGTGTTCAGTGCTCAGACAGTCATTAAGTATAAGAATCTACCTGACCTGGAGGTCATTACTGCTTACGTTAATTACTGCAATGACGAATAGTCCATGTGACACTCTACCACAACTCCCTAAAGACATTTCTGCATCAGAACCTCCCTCAGATCTCAGATCTATGGTGACATCTGGCAGACAGGAGCAGCACATATAAATGCATTTATTTTATAAAAGATAAAATGCCAAACGTTTGAACTGACCAGAAACACCAACTAGTTGGCAGGCTCAGCCTGTAATTTTGTCATGACCCTAAACATTCCTTCCCACATAGTCACTTATTATTAGCTATAGATCTGCCATACTTAAATTGTTCAGGAAGTATTACGTGTGCCTAAGCCTTTGTGCTTGCCCAGCCTAAATACAGTTTTCCAACCAGATATAGATCTGCTAGGAGCTACATTAAATAGATTAAGGTGAAATGGCTCAGTGCTTACTTGAAATGAAGTACATCAGGAATAACTTGAATAACTATTCATTATCTGACAGCAGAAGCTGGGAATATCTGCTGTACCTGCAACTCATACATCTGCAATAACTGCACCTCATAAGAGGTCTCTGCTCTGACAATATTTGTGTCCTCATAGGTAACACAGGCAAAGGACGGCAATAAAACAAGGTCAGCATTTAAATGCCTTTAAAAATTTTGACCTGAAGAGACATGCTCAATATTAAGTCTAAGGTGAGTGAGACCTGAAACCCATGCAACCTTTGGGGACTTACTCAATTTCTCACACTGCTGTTGCAGTCACGGTGGAGTTACATGATTCTAAAAATATTTTATGAAACACCACAGTCATGGTCAGAAGACTTTCTCACAGCTAGAACTCTTTCTAACTGGTCTTTATTCAATAGGTTTGCATCGTATTTTGAATCATTTACGATATTACTCATCAGATAAACTGGAAGTTCATGACCTCCTCATGTCCTTAGTCTTTTGTGGGGACCAGCTATTTGCTTATTACCACTGGCTGAAGTCAGAAAGTCTACTCCAGTAAGCAGATGCTCCCCAGTACACAGAAGGGTGGACAGCCTGGCAATAGGTGATAGACATCTGAGCCCTTTGCAACAGCTCACTTCTGTTTTACAATGCAGTGCATTGCAGTACTACTACATAAAACAAAAGTAAGGTCTGGTTTCCTTCAGATTAGTTAAAATCATTTGTATCTTTGGATCATGGCACACCAGAACTAAAAGAAGAGTGTAAAGATAACCATTATCAATACATTAATTTTGATAGCTTCCATTTATCTATTTCCAACACTGTAGAAGTCAATGCAAACAAGGTCTCTTTATTGGATATAATCGATCAAGTGGACAGTTTCTGCAAGAAAATATATGGAAGAATGTAAAAACCTCTCTAAAGGATCATTAATAAAAGGGTGAATAGTCTTTCAATATATCCATGTTTTTATAGTAGTCTTATGCACCACTTGCTGCATGTACCCTAATGCAAAATTTGTAATGAGAAGTCTCTCTGTTCTTGATGTGTTGTATTATAAATGATAATACACATCTCCAGCGCTGGTGGTAACAGTGTGAGCTGCTTTCCTGAGGTATTTACTGTGGACATTTAAAAAGTGCTACATGACTTAACGACTTGACTTTATCGCCATGGTGGCTTTTACAGGAGTATGACAAGGTGTTTTATTAGTGTACTTTCGAATGTTTAGTAATTCAACAACAGTGTTTTGCGCTGATGGGCTGTACAGTCCCAGCAAATTACTGAGGTTTTAAAAGACACAAAGGGGAATAGTATTTGATACAAATCCTAAAAGGAATTGTCTCTTTACATTTCTAGTAATAGCATCTAATATTTTTTGCAGGTAAGAGGGCCTAACAGGATCGTTAATTATATCTTTTCTCCCGTTTCATGCAAACAAAAAAGCAACACCTTATAGTCAATCCTATCTTTTGTGCTTTGCCCAGAAAAATACAATAGCTTTAATCAGGAGCATCTTCAGCTGTTTGAAAACCTCCAGACCTCTTTGACAAGGTAGAAAGATGAGTTAAGCAAGACTTTTATTTTGACCTTTCTGCTTTGAAATATGAATCTAAATGACAATGGGTATCTCCATTTTAAATGAAGGAAAAACTGGGATCCACTTAAGAAATATATATGTCTGAATCTAAATACTTGAGTACTCCTTAAATTATTTGCTTGTTGATATAAGAAACTCATCTGTCAGATAAACAAAGTGTAACTTGTGTACACAGTGCTTTTTTTAGAAGGCAGAAAATTAAGACATGCTAGTGTAAACGTCTAGCAGGTAAGTCCAAGTGTAAAAACAGAGATTTTTCAGGCACAGAAAGTAATTAGATAAAGTAAGGTGAAAACAAAATGACAGAGCAAGGTATCTAAAACTGCACATTGGCTTTAGGGACTTGAAAGAATGTCATGTCTGATAGTATCAGAAGTCATCCAAAATGCCTGGAGGATGAGAATAAAAGAGTCAGGGTCAGACAAGGAAAGATCATCCCTATCAAATTATGTAGGAGCAGTAGGAGAACCTGAGCCTGGCTAGAAACCAAAGGGTGAGGTGGAGCAGGGATTGCATGTGTTTACCTCACGCATTTTAAGACTTTGTGCTAGATGCCTGAGTGAGAGGCATTACCTGAAAGCAAAAAGCAAAAGACTGTCTAGAAAGGAATTCCTGAAAGACAGACTGTAGCAAAAAATCTTAAGATCTTCGCGGATGAGGCTAAAGAACAAGCAAGAAGTGTGTTTCAGAGCTTTGTCACATAGTTCCATCTCAAACGCAGTAACACAATTGAGACAAATCCACAAAGGTATTTGAAATGTCACACACATTAGAGACCTACTTGGCTTCTAGTAGGAAAAACTTAATCTGCTATAACCTTTCAGAACACTGACTTTATTCAGCTAGAAAAACATTCTAGGTGAGTTGTCCTCTATATTTATGCTTGTCTTATTTTGGACTTATACAGTAGAACAAGCCCTTTAAGAATTGCATATTAAGATGTATATTATTTTAAGGTCCTTTATATCTTATTCAAGTTCAAAGAGCTTTAGAATTTATGACCACAAAGTCTTCATGCTTTTAAATGAAAAATGTTTTTTAAAAATATAAGCAAAGTATAGGGGTTTATTCCTTAATTTTGCCATCCACATTTAATTACAAATTGTAGGGGTTAGGCAAAGAGAATTGCATTACCTTAGAAGGATTTCACAGACAAATCTTATTTCACAGTTATAGTAAGTAGTATCTTTTTCTTTGTTGTTTGTAACATGTTTCCACGTTATGCTTTTATTTAGAAAAGAATATTACGTGTGTCTGGGCAGAACGGTACTGGCTGCTGGACCATGGGTCAGGCAAAATGAGGAGATGGAGACTGAGCCTGACTTCGGAGCATCTGAGCAAGAACAGCATTAACATCTTCTGTAACTCAGGAAAATTGTGAAACCTCAGCAAACAAGAGGCTTGTAAAATGAGTCAAAGACAGCAGAGTGGTGAGAAAAGCAAAGAGCGGACATACTAACAAAGCTCAGAGGGGACTGTCATCCAGGAAGTCATTGAAAGGCTGTTGGCCTCAGAGAATGCCCAAAGAAAAAGACCTGTCCGTGTCTGCTTGTGGGCAGGGGTCTTCTTACTGACCCCCTTTATTTCTGTTCTTTCTCACTCCGTGTTTTCCCTAGTGTATGCATTCTGATAAAACTTAGTTTCAGAAATTCAAATCCTACTGGTATTTTCAGAGGAAAGACATTAAGAAATACATCTCCCTCTACACAGTAGCTAGCTCAGTGTCCACACTCACAGGTGTGGTTTAAGTCCTTTAGTTAAACTTAAAACTCCACAGGAATTATTTTCAAATATAAGTTACCTGAGTAAGGAAGACATATTTTATTTTCTAGGTACATTTCACAACCTTTCAGGAGAATGTTTAGAATTTGAAATAAAATCCTTTTTATCTCATCTATATATTCCTAAAGTTTTCATGTGAGGTGAGTCCACATGCTTCCAGCATCTCACAGTGGTTCAGTCAACAAAGACACTTTATACTGGCAAAACCAGGGCCAGCCACTGTATTCCACTCCATGCTATTCGACACTAAAACAAATAAAGATTTTTTCATAAGCATGTCTGAGAGAGGAATAAATCATTATGGATAACTCTTATTCTCTCACATAGCCTTCACTCTTCCACCAGACCTCTTTTTTGGTTGCCCACTTCCTTCCCCTTACTAGGATGCTACCTAATTCTTACCATAACTGCTCATGTCATTCATTGTATGCTAAATGCCTACCTATTTTTTCTACATTTCATGCCTAACATACCCCATCTCTCAGCTCTTAATAAGGTTCTTGGTAAGGTCAGTGACAGCAGTGAGAGCTGAGCTCTTCTCCAGTGTGTCAGGAAGGTATGGCAGATGGTTCACTGATGTGTTAATTAACTGGCTGCTTTGCCTGTGATCTTCCTATTGCTCACCTCCTGCTGTTAAGAGCTGAGAAATAATGGAAGGGGTTAATGAGACAGAAAGTTGCCCAGGTGGTCACAACTTCATTGCAGCTCCTGAACACAAAGTGCCATCTCAACATTCAACAGCAAAAAGGATGAAAGTGACCACCATCATTGCATGTCACCTGAACTACAAAACTCTGCAGGCTGCTGCAGGACTCAGGTTTCCTTGCAAATTTTATAGAACAGAGGTAGGCTAATGTTGAAGGAGAAATATTGTCAAGCTGATATTGCCAAAAACAAAGGGGAGAAATGGTAGTAGTGCCACAGCTGAAAAGACAGGGACAAAACCAGTCTTCGACGAAATAGTCAGCCCCACCGCTTCCCACCTTTTCCTGGAGTACAGAAAAGAATTGTCCCAGATTAATCACTCACACACCTAACTTTCCTATCATCTACTGCAGTTTCAACAGATTTACTTTTACGGAGGTAGCAGCTATCTACGGGTAGCCTTAGCTTCCTCCCTTCCAAACAAAAGTCCTTTCACCTTCTGCTAGCAGATCTTTACACCAGCCAGCAGGGAAACTTAGAGATAATATTATCCCTACCTGACTGTGTCCTCACTAAAACCTTGCATGGCCACATGGGAGTAGTGTGATGGGCGTCCTGTCACCAGCTTATGCTCAACATAGGTGATGCAAAGCTGTTATTCTTTCTTCTCAGACCTTACTTCAATCCAATTTTTCTACCACAAAGGAGAACCCTACTCTTTTTCCAATACTGTAGTACCTACAAAAATTCATAGTATCCTCTGGTACCCTGACAGTCCTACTTATCCTTCTAATTGGTGTTATAGAATCATAGAATAGTTAGAGTTGGAAGGGACCTTAAAGATCATCTAGTTCCAACCCCCCTGCCTCAAGCAGGGATCCCTTGCACTAGACCAGGTTACTCAAAGCCCCGTCCAACCTGGCCTGGAATGTTTCCAGGGATGGGACATCCACAACTTCTCTGTGCAACTGGTGCCAGTGTCTCACCACTCTCAGAGTGAAAAATTTCCTCCTAATATCTAATCTAAATCTAGCCCTTGTAATTTAAAACCATTATCCCTTGTCTTATCACTACACTCCCTCCCCATTTTTCCTGTAAGCCCCCTTAAGTTACTAGAAGGCTGCTATAAGGGCTTCCTGGAGCCTTTTCTTCTCCAGGCGGAACAACCCCAACTCTCTCAGCCTGTCTTCATAGGAGAGGTGCTCCAGCCCTCTGATCACTTTCATGGCCCTCCTCTGGACTCTCTCCAACAGGTCCATGTTTTTATGTTGGGGGCCCCAGAGCTGCACATAGTACTCCAGGTGGGCTCTCACCAGAGCAGAGTAGAGGGGCAGAATCACCTCCCTTGACCTGCTGGACACTGGTCATTTTACTGTTTCTTGTACTCCCCCTTGTGTTTATACCCATCTGCTTTCTGTTTCCTTATTCTTATGCTGAATACTGGCTGGACCAGGGATTATTGCTTTGTTCCACATTTGAACAGCACGTGGAGTTGAAGTAGGTCTTCTGGTTAATGATTACAGCTCCCAGATGCAATGACAATATAAATAAATTAAACAACGTTAATCATAACCTTAGTCACTTCATTCTAGAAGTTGAACATCGTCCAAAGATCGTACAGTACCTCTGCATTTTTTCTGAAATTCTGGGGATATTTATAGGATGTGAAATGTTAACAACCTGTGTGTAAACCAACAAATATCCAGGCTGAAACAAGCCTTTCAAGCACAGTAAAGCAAGTCTCTGGTGGATTCATTAATTAATTCATTAATACTTGGCAGGCCATCAGTCATTGTACATCCTTCCAAACAAACCTTAGTACGCATCTTTGCTTCACACAAAACCCCCTGAGCTTGAATACATTTTAATCCACATCCATACACTTTTTGTTTTGTAAGCAGTCACATTGGAGCTGAAGCTATATGCTTCACTCTATGATCTTGTAAGTGAAAGCTTGCCTGGCAGTCAGTAGGAAGCAGGTCAAAATTATACTAGATAGTTAAAGAAGCTGCTAGGTGCCTGGGTAATTTTTTAAATGTCTTTAATCTCCTATCTCTCTCTTTTGGCTCCTAAATTCCTTGGAAAATATGACTAATAACTATTTTGGTTGTCTTTGGGCAAATTACTCAGTCTGTATTTGGATCAGATTTTTTAAGATACTAAGGTATGCGAGGGCAGCAAATAGTGGATAAATCTGATGTTGAAGAGGGTCCATTATAAGGTTACTGAGACAGTGAAAGGCTGAGAGCACATGGCCTACAAGGAGAGGTGGAAGGAGTTGAGCTAGTTTAATTTGACAGAAAAGAGGGGAAGAAGTGAGTTAATTACCTGCCTATCACTCTTTGAGACAACTACAGAAATTATAGAGCTAAGCCTTACTAGGAAGTGACAAGCGATATAAAAATTGGCAACCACCACAAGCTGTGGTTTAGGAAGTTCAAATCGAATACTAGAGGAGAAAAAATCACAAGAAGGTCAGTGCAGTACTGACTCAGGTTTCCTGGAGAGGTTGTGGAGTCTCCGTGCTTGCAGGTTTTCAGGACTTGACTGGACAAAGCCATGGCTGACCTGTTCTGGTACCAGCCATAGTCCTGCTTCAGGCAGGGGAGTGGACTCAAGACCTTCAGAGGTCCCTTCCAGGCAACATTTCTATGATGCAATTTTTTGAAAGCATCAAGACACTGGACATTTTAGAAATGTCAGTGTTTTTGAAAAGCTTCCCCTTGTACCTTAGTTGATCATCTGTAAAATGAATATCGTGCCTCCCTACTTCCCAAGGGGACTATATGCATGAATCTGTTAATTAATTATGTGAAGCTGCCATCTACTTCAGTTACGAATGCCAGATTAAAAAAAAAAAAAAAAACCAACAAAAAAACAACCTAAATAAAAATGTGTGACAAAACCCTCCACTGGTCTAAACTGCTATAGCTCTAGTGACTGAAACAATATTACACTAATTTACTCCAGCTGAGCTACCAGCCCATGTTGTTTATTCATCCAAATGAGCAATTGTTAAGTTGAATGCTGCTCAGTATGAATTATTAAAGTGAGGAATTTTTGCACTCTAAGTATCCCGTCTCTAAAAAGCAATGTTTGCCTCAATTTATTATCACCATTGGGGAAACTTTAGAGAGTTGTGAAGGACTCCAGAAAAAACTATGTTTAAAGGACTAGACTTACTGAAGACTAAGTCTAGTAATGGACTGCTAAGGACTAAATAATCATGCATACTTTTCAGGAAGAGAGACTGTTTATCACATTCTGTTAAAAGTGTAGCAAAAAATAATACCTGAAAATTCCAAACCATTTCGATTTTGAAACTGCAGTCTCTTGTGCAAATCTGAAGGACAAATAAAGGACCCTTACCATACTTAATTGGCCTCTGTGTTTGCCTGAGAAAACATTGCACAGTCAAGCAAAGCACCATAAATTTAAACAGTTTTCAAACACACCTCCCAGGAGACGGAAGAAAAGTTCGCGAAAAGGTCAGGACTGCAGTCATCAAAGTAGTGCCTGAGGAGAGGACTATCATTCATGGAGAATGGAAGGGTGCCAGATAAAGATGCTGCTGACCAGACTTCTTCTACCCTTCCTTAAGAAGAGGGCTAATTTCTTAAGGAGCTGTTAGAGAATTATGCTGTCTCCTTGAAAATGGGGCATCACTCAAAAAATCACTTCCAAGGAAGAGGAAGTCTTTTCTGAGAAGCCAGGTCAACTTCACAGTACTCTAGTAGAGAGTGAATGCGATAAGCATTGTAAAAGGGTTTAGATTAAGTTAAGTAACTCTTAATTGCTATAGAAAGCCAGCTGAGCTTTGAAGAAAGAGCAGGTGATTAATTTAATAGGGTACAAGATACTGCTAGGACTGGTCAGTAATTAATGAAATTGGAGACTATTGCTCAGGTAAAAGACTGAGCAAAATCCAATAGACTTAAGAGCATGTGCTAGTGAATTAGCCACTGGCAGTTTGAACAAACTTCTCTGCTGTCATGTAGAAACCTTATTTGCCAGATGATCTTTGCATGCTGGTAGAGTTCAAGAAGCAGGAAGTGACAGTAATGTTATCCATACGTACTTGTCATTTGGAACACCCTGAGAGAAGATAGTAGAAATATAGTCTTTTCTTTAATACTAATAAACTGTATTCGTAGCATAAGAAATATAGGATAATGTATCATTAATAAAGGGAAAAGATTGCACAAAATACAAACCTCTATGTCAGCTGTAACTCCTCCATAGGAGGCTATCTAAGGCAAGAACAGCCTCACTCTTTGCAGGCCACATGACTCTGTTCTCTTTGTACCCCAGCAATAAGAAGGGAAAAGCAGAAGGGAGCACATGCAGAGCACGGTTCTGCTGCCGAACTGACAAGTCCACACTGGCCACTTCCTTCAGAGCTGCTGTGAATGTTTCTCCACGGCCAGCCACCGCCGGCCTCACGTTCATGTTGACTTTGTAAGCCAGTGCGGAGCCCAAACCACAGCTGCCCTGAGGGTTTACTGTCCAGTGAACAATCCTGCATCCAGGTGGGCTTGCAGCTTCCAGCCCCTGCACGTAACCCTCCTGGACACCAGCAAACTGAGTACATCAGTGTCTACCGTATGCATATTAAGATACTCAGTATAACTCTGATTGCTTTTTGGTTCCTTTAATACATAACCTCTTCC
>NW_009647423.1:437809-496738 GCF_000708025.1 Charadrius vociferus | reverse complement strand
AAATAATATCTTCAGTTGATTTCCAGTACAGTCAGCAAAAAAGACTGATGTGCTTGGACTGTAATAGAAGCTATTTGCTAGCGGATACTGAGATGGCTATCCACATATTAAGAAACTGAGGCTATCTTCTGTATGCATCGAGTGAGGAAAATGTCCCGGGAAAAATAGCATGCAATTATGTGGTTGAAGGTTATCTTGATGTATATGCATCAGTAGTACTATGGTATTTCCAATTTTTTTGAAAGCTTGATTCTGCATCCTTGGTAATGCTCTTTTAACATAATTTCTTATATTTCCTCATGAACTCCTTTCTGTGGCATAAATTCAACTAATCACATGAATCAAGAGGAAAACTATTATGAAGTGAAAAAAACACATGCAGCCTGAACTGGATAACTGATAGCAGTAGCAAGTTAGCATCATTCAAGACTGTGTCCATAGTAGTAAACTCAAGTGTTTCAGGGACACAGATCCTGAAACTTGTTCATCCATACATTATGCTTCTAAATTGTTAGAATAGCCCCCGCCATGTTTTGATCTGCGCCAGCTAGCTTTCTCCCAGATCAGCTGCTGGAAAGGTCCACAAGTGCCCAGACATAGGCAAAAATCAAATCTGGTGCAGCCACTGTGTTCTGAAGCATGGATGCATGAAATAGTTTGGATGTGGCCAGACAGTACTGGCTGGCTTCACAGCCAGAGCTTGGGCACTAGGTCTTTCTGGCTCAATAGTATAAGGGTGGCTTATTAGCTTTTCCTTCATGTGCTGGTTCTACCTCAAGTGACATTTTTCCTCACCTTTCTCCTCTTTACTCCAGTTCCACTAGGTTTTCTGATTTGGTCTCCTGGCTCAGTCCCAATTTCCCTTCTTACCCATTCATCACCAAGCTCACCGCCCAGTTTTCTCAACGGTATCCATGTCCCAGGTGACAACAGATGACATGATGCAAGGCTAAAAGCGAGTGCTGAACATGTGAGCACTTCAAGAGCGGGTTCAAAAACTCTTGGAGCCCAGTCAGGAATGCTTTCTGTGGTGGACAACTCAGTCTACATCATACACCAGCCCCCAGGATTTTCACAGAGCAGTTACGAGCATTCTAATCACCTCCTTTGGCAACTGCAATAGATGCTGTAGCTCTGGCGGTCTTCTAATCACAAATCAGAATAAACCTGCTTTCTAAGGAACCTCAGAGTTTTCAGTTCTTGACAGCATTAGTTTTGAAATCAATATGGGAAAAAGCCACAGAATACATTGCAAAGTTTTCATTCAGGTCTGCTGTAATATTGACAATATCCTTCTTGTTTGTGCTGAAGCTGCATTCATCAGCAGATTAACAGTTAGAGGAGCTGGACTGTGCACAGAGCTGTATTTGCTCTGTTGTGGAAGGCAGGACCACAGTTCTCATATGAGACAGCGAGTCCATGTTCACATGTGTTCCTGTATATGACAGTTCTGGCACTAATAAGTACTATGATAGTTTGATGCATATGCACACAGGCTGATGAAAAAGTTATGTATTATAAACTTAAAAGGGTGTGAAAATACAAGATCATTTTATTATCTCTGTCTAGCCTTGGTTTTTAATTTAGAGTTGAAAAGAGAATGTGTCCCTATCTACCTATTTTATAATCTCTTAAACATTTCTTGTTGTTTTTCGACAATTCTCATTTAATTTATAAAAGTAAAGAAAGCTTAGAAAATGGATGAACAGTAAAATAAGAGTTACATTTCATGGCAAACACAAAAATATTTCAGTACAACCATTTTAAACTATTGGGATACCACTGTTATTTCTTTGGATGAAAGAATTCCTTTCAGTTCTGTTTTCGGTTATCAGAGACTCTGGTAATAGATATAAGATTTCTCTGAGTACTGAAGGCAGCAGAGAAACATCTCTATCTGCTCCTAGAGGAGACTGATATGACAAGGAGTAGTTGATGTGTCACGGTGGGGACAAAAAGGAATTACTACATAAAACTGTGTATCTATAAATGTAATTTTCAATGAATACTTGCTGGGTTATGCAGACTGCTGTCCTCATCTCAGAGGGATTCATAGGAATAAGATAGATACCAGCATTGTAAATGCCTCTTTTGGCAACTGCAATAGCTACTGTAGCTCTGGCAGTAACTTAAATGCAGTTTTAGGCTTTAAAGTCACTTTTATTGGCAGATGGAGCAGAGGCCAGGAAAGCTGTATTTTCCTCTTGTCTCTTCAGAAAGCACTAAGGGATCTTTTAATTTCCACTTGAATAATCACCAGAGACAGGCACAAGTCTAGTTTTGGCTTTTTTCTCATGCCTATTTTAAAGTGCGTCATTTTCTCGGATGGCTTTTGAAAACTGTTATCTATTTGAAATGTGTCCTGATAACATAGTTGATGCCAGTTATGCACTCTGTGCCCTCTCCTCAGCAATTCTGTTCATTTCTTAATTTGTTCTAAAGTGGCTAATACATTGTGCCCTTAATGCCCGAGAGCTGCAGCACTGGCCTGTAAACCGCTGAGTATTACATTCCTCTCTATTCAAGATCTCTGTCTTCAGCTGAGGCACCATCTGGGCCACCCACCATATCTAGTTTTGAAAGCTCCCTCAAGACCAAGAACAGAGCATTTCTAAGAAGCAGGTGACAGCTGAGTTTAAAAAAAAAAACAAAAACAAAAAACCCCAACCACCAAAAAACCACAAACAAAAAAAACCCCACCACCTACTCAAATCCCTCTATTTATCTTAAAGGCCTGTGAGAAATAAACACCATGTATGCAACAGGCAAAGATGACAGGTTTTGGCACTGACACATCGCTGGAGAGTGTCAGACCAGCACATACCGCAACGCTAGGCTGCAGCAGGTTTCGACTGCAGCGTTCAAAGAGAAGGGCACTGTGGCTGGCACTTAAATTAGCACAACAAGGGGGAAAGAAGACAGAGGACCAGGAAATGGTAGAACATTCTATTCCCTCGTCTCTCCCAAACTGACCAGAAATGCAGTAATCTCTGAAATAAAACATTTTACTTCGCATGAAATGACAGCTGTCACCCTTTAAAAACTAATAACTGTTAGGTAAAATGACCATAGGTGTTATGTCATAAAAGCCATTTTTAAGTTAGAGAACAAAAGTTATCCCACAGTACATCACCAATCTCAATGACACGAGCAGGGAAACCAGCCCCAGCAGTAGCACACGTGAGCAGGAACCAGCCATGCTTTACCCAGCTGAGCTGCCTCTGACCAGTGGCAGTTGGTTCCACAGAAGCACCTGTCCTGTTCATGCCATCCCAGTGTCTAGTACCAGCAGCCACCAGTGCATGAGGTTACATGAGTAACGTTGGTCAAATTCAAAGCCTTACTCATTTGACTTCTCTGAAGAGGGAGAATTTTACAGGCAGAATAGACTTCCAGATTGACAAATTTTGGAAGTTTATTTTGTTGAGAAATATAAATGCCATGTACTTATTCTGGAAAACTGAGGGCATTAAAGCAGTCGCTATAAAGGTGACTCCTTGTTTCTAACAGATCTTGTTTGAAACAACCTCTGAGAAACCTCCGTCTTCTGAACAGATGAGCTGAACAGATGGGTTACTGAGATCGCTTGTACCTGAGGAAGGGTACTAATAAGTTGGTCTTCACAGACTGGCAGGAGACCTTTTAGACTGTGCCTACTTGGAGCAAAGCTGTGAGGTCTCTCTCTGCAGGAGCTGATATGCATCCATGCCGGGGCATGCGCCCGTGCTGATATCCTGAAATCTGTCATCTTGGACATACTGTCATATTTACCACATCTATTTTCCACCCCTTTGCTAGCTTCTTTGGTACAAGCTGTGGAACCACTGCACTGAGATCTGCTATGCAATGCTGATGTACCCTTAGGTCCTCCGGGCTTAGACCAACAAAGGCTTTGTAGGCAGGGATCAGGATATTGGACTTGACTTAATATTATGAGAAGCCTGTAGGACCAACATTGGTAACGTGTTAGTAAATACATGCACCACAATGCTCCATATCAATAGGAAGTTCCTAAATGCTGATGGCAAATGTGTTGTCTTACCACAGGTCACATTCAGTAAATAACAAAGGATGGTTTTAGAAGGCCTGCTCACCTCCACCCAGATGGGACAGATGGTTCGAGCCATCCAGGCACAGCAGAAAGCATTAATCATGGACAGAAACATCATGACCAAAGTCTATCAGGAGAGAATAGTCAGAGGAGAAAACAAATGGGCTGTGACATTCATGTATTATATCCAACATATGACAGAAAAGAAAGCAAAATCAGTTGGGGATCCACTGTTTAACAGATTTAAGTTTGATTAACCAGCACAGCAATTGATAAGACTGTCTTCTCCTCCTGTTTCTTGAGACCGGTAGTACATGCATTTTCACTTTCTTCTGTGTGGACTTCTCAGTATTCAAGAATACCTGTTCATATTTTAGAAATTTCTTAAGAAAGCACAGCTAAACTGCGTGTACACTGAGGTAACTAATGGAACATGGCATTGACCTAGAGGTATTCAGTGCTTTTGAAAGGAAAACACTGTTGTCACTTTTCATCTTTATGCAGTAGCTAATAACACATGAATGTAAGGAGACTTGGTATTCTCTCTCAAATAGAGTGTAAAGAATGACACCACAGAAACATGCAAATTTATGTCAGTACCTAAATAATGAATCGTGTCAAAATACTAAATCAATTTCAGTTCTTATAAATGATAACAGATGTGATTTAAAATGTCTCTCCCTTGAAGTATTAAAGGGATTGCTATAATTAATCATCTGAAATCAAATACACCATTTGCAAACTTGTTGAAGTCAGACAACCAAATATAAAGTTTTTATGATCATTTATTTCCCAAAGGATTATAGCCTATTTTAAACAGCTCCACTGTTTTGGTTAAAAGAGTTGCCACACTTGACTCCAGAGATGATAATCTGTCAGGGGATAGGGTGAAGCCATTACTGAGTGTTGTGTTTGTTGCCCACCCACAGCTACCAGTGCAGGCCCCGTAGCTGCATTCAGGTGCAGTGGTGTAATTCTGGCACCGCTGTTAAAATCCATGCAGTCATTATGAATTGACACCAGTGTAAGCAGAATTTGGTCACAGTGCATATTGCTTTTCATTAAAAGTCTAAAGCATTTTGAGAGCCCTCAGGTGAGAAGTACTGAAAGAAATGTAAAGCATTATAAGTTATTGATGCGCACACTTTAACACATAGCAAGTCTGAATATAAACTGTAAAGGACTATGGGAAGACAAGTCTGGAGCCTCTGAGAGACATAGCACAACTCAGTTCAAATGCTGGGGAACAAAAACACGCTCTGTCCTCCCACACCTGCTCTAACACACACTGCGTGCCCGGCCCGGCTCTGACTCCCTCAGTGACTGTGTACATCTAGACTGGAGCTGAAAAGCTGGTGGTCTTGTGTGAATTTAAAGCATGTGATGAGTGACTTGTGATCCCAAAGGTGTGCACATTGACAGCTACTGATATGGCCTCTGTTTTCATGTTTATTTAAATTTGCATGAATATTCAAGAGCATCAAACTTACAGAGCATGGAGAAATGCTCTCTAAATTGTTTTACCCCTCCTATGCTCTTCCCATCCTAGAGTGGTGGAGTGGGATGCAGGCCAGTAAAGCGTGTCCAGCTCATGGCTGGATGTCTGCTCTGCAGAGGCAGCTCCCAGCTCCCTCTCGAGTCCACACACGGGTGTGAGTGAGCAAGTGCAGGGACAACTGCACTTTAGGTTGTGCAAATGCACATACCCAAATCTTTCCTATACATGGGGCTTCACATCTACCATGCAAAATTGTTTCCTGTAATTGCTTAGGGATGAACATTAATCATATTTTCTGGCCAGAGTAACTGTTTGAATGGAGTCCTAATCATCTTTTTTTTTTTTTTTTCCCTATCTTGTTTTTCCCTTTACTTCTGTTTCTTACCTTCTGCTATTTCTTTTCTTTTCTTGGATCCACCATCCCTCTCATCATGAAGGTCATCCCACCCTCTCTAACAGTAATTTTGGGGTTTTGTCATCCCTTTTTTCCGGCTGTTTGCCAGAGCTGCCAGCTAGGGTGACTGTCACTCGTCTGCAGATGCCTTGTCAATTCGAACGGTCTCCAGCAGTCGCTCCAGCTCTCTGTATCACGTTGCTAAGCAACACGCTTATTGGAACTGCTTTTTATTATTATTATTATTATTATTTGGAGAGGTAAACTTTTTGTTACATTGCAACCATTTCAAACGTACTTTCATGACATAATTCCCTTCAGTTTAAAATGCAGGAAAACGTTGCTCAGGGGAGGGAAGGAGCAAAGCAAACAAATCCTGCTGTGGTGCAGAGATAATGTGACATTTGTCTGCATGGGTACTGCTCTACAAAAAAAAAAAATTGACAGGTATAACAACACAGCCTTATGTTTTGTGACTCAGAAAGCTTTGCATACAGAACCTCACCCTGATACTGTCTTCACATTCTTTGCCGAGTGACTGGAGGGGGAAGAATTAAAATTAGTCTTAGTTAGAAGCTAAGGAAACAGTGGGAATATTAATGTTCTAATTAAAGGGAAGAATCTTGTATGCCCAGTGAAGCCTCTCCGTAGACCAAGTCCTTGAAAGGAGAATAAAAAGAAGTTTCAATAGATGGGTACTAAAGAGATTTTTTTTCTAATATTATTAGATCAAAACAGTAACTCTATTTTAAAGAAGGCAATTTTACTATAAGTAGTTATTTATATTGGGGAAGGCTAGCAATACAAAGCATTGCGAGTTAGGAGCCCGGTTTTTAATCCTGGTCCTTCAGAGACTTTCTGTGTAACCTTAGATAAGTCATTTATCCTCTGTGCTGAATTCTTCTGATACAAATTTTAGGTGTTTTCTTCCTACCTCATAGGATTCAGGACAACAGAGTCAATTAGTGTTTCTACAAAACCTTTTTTTCTACAAAACATCTTTTGGTAGAAGATGCTACATAAATATAAAGGAATATTTTAAAGGGATTAGAACTTCCCACAAAAATAGTCTCTGGCTTGTACAAGGCTCTTCTACTCTCCACAAGAGAGATTATTTTTGTAATCATTTCTGCCCTCCCCCCCAGTGTATGACTGAAATTCAAAGTACATACACAAATTTTGTGTTTATGAGAGATGCCAGTTTGAAAGGTACAAGGATGGAAGCAATCTAACCACAGGAGAGATGCAAAGTTAGTGTTAAAAAGGCACAAAGTCAGTTATTATGCCTAACAGACAATGTCGCTCCTAATCTTGACACAGTAGTTTTTCTCCCAATGCCTGTGTAGTTATCTCTATTAATCCAGACATTTAGACACTTGCCTTATTTGAAGGTAAATAGTCTTATGCATCTCGAAGGGACTGTTCTCTGCTTAGATTTAGGCATGTAAGAAGGAGGAAGGATGAAGAAGATTACAGTCCGTCAAATAGGATTTATTTCATCTAGGAATAAAATACATTTCTACAAATATTAAAGGAAGTCCCTTGCTCTAAAAGTTAGAGGACCAGGAAAAAGAGCAATAACAAGTGATGCAGAAAATTTGTTTATATTTCTGGGCTTCACTCCTCCCAAAATTAGTTTGCTGAGGCTTAACAAAACTAAATTTAACAATCAGCAGGAAAGTGAGCCAGAAAAAGAAATTCAATATTTAGTAAATTAATGTATTCAATTCAGCAGGGTCTTATGACTTTCACCACATGCACTAGGGAAAAGGAATTAGGACAAACCATTTTTACCCCTTTGGGCTCAAGAACATTCTCAGAATACTGAGTTTCAACCAGAGAAGTCCCAAAGGACTGGAAAAGGGAATCTTTAAAAAGGGGGTGGGGTGGAGGGAGGGATCCAGAGAATTACAGAGCAGTTGACTTCAATTCCCAGAAAGATTCTGGAACAAACTCTTAAACAATCAATTCAAAAGCAGCAGAAGACAGTAAGATAAAAGACAGCCCACTTGAGTATGTTAAGAACTGATGATGTCAAACAATCTAATGTCCTTGTCTGCCAATATAATTGGCATAATGGATTAAAGGGAAGCAGTAGATATAATGTATCTTGCTTTTGCAAGGACTCAGAAACTGTCTTGAGAGACATTCTTCTAAAAAGGCTGAAGAAATATTACCTAGATCAATTGTTCTTACACCGTAAATACAAATATCAGCAGTACTACACGAACCACTTCAAAGGGATATGCAGCAGCAGCTGCATCTGCACCAAAAGCAGTAGGGGTGAGATGTGCACTTTAGGCTTAGCTGCAAGAGCAGGGTGAGACAGAAGATGTGGCTGCAGAGGTCAGGCGGGTTTAAGTGAGTGAAAGAAAGGGAAATGGGAAGTGAAGTGTGATGAAAGGAAATGGGGGAGGTTAAAATTACGGGTAGGATCCTGATTTAAGTACTTAAAGCATACCTAGAGGAATACGGCAGGTGGGGAGCATCAGGTTGGAGAGGCAGAGATGGTCAGTGGATTATAGGTTACAAATCTGGACTGGTAAATTAGACTGTACCTGAATGTGCTTTTGTTTGGGCAGTATACTCACCATAGTGGACTGTGCATCCATTGTAACACTGATCTGTGCCGACGTTTTCAAGAGATTTAGAATTTGGCAACTGATCTGTGTTGGAGCTAGTGCACTATATTTCTGTCGGAGCTGCCCACAGTCCAGAAAACCTGGACAAGCATATAAAAATCCTAAACTTCAAAGGTGAAAAATAGCCTGACTATTATGACAAACTCTTTAATGTACACAGAAAAGTGAAATGCCACCTAGGAGAGTTGTAGAAATGCTCTTTCAAGGCTCCTGATGACTCTGACATTCACCTGTGAATGAACCTTTATGCTACTTCAGAAGAGAGGATTATTCTGGATAATACTGTGAGGTCTTCTCCAGCCCTACATTTCCATGGGGACATTCTTTTATTGGCAGTTTAAAGTCTGAAGGGACACTACAGTATCTGGACAAGGTCCAGTGAAACAAAGGACAATCCTGCCACCAAAGCCCAGACTTGCAGGAGACAGGCAAGCTGAAAAAGCTGACCTCTGTTCCTCGGAGCCTCACTTGACAAGTGTGCTAGCGGGAAGTCGGCCTATTATCTGCCCTCCTTTGTTATTCTCAAAAAAATTTGTTAAGAGAAAAAGGAAACACCCTATATATGAGGAGTTAAAAATTTACTGCCGAGACGGTAAGTGCTTTAACAGTCAAATAAAAGTATAACAGTTACTGTTAGGCCAGTTGCAGGAATACCAACACTCATTGTCCAAACTGATTTTTAAAAAAGCCTGCTTAATGCCCTTAAAACTGTTATACGGGAAAACCTACAAATATGGACCCCTTTTCTTGGGTGTCGTGCTTGTCCTTCCAAGGCAGCCTGACAGCTCCCTGCTCCTGGAGAAGTAGCGGCAGGAGGCGTTATGACAAACCATCAGCATCCTGCTGTCCCCAACAGGAGGATTATGATGCTCATGGTGGGGCTTTCCTCTCCTCAGTCCCACGACTGCTCATTTTCCTCCTTCTGGGCTGCCAGCTGCAGCCTGGCAGTGGCCTCCAGCCCCAGGCACACAAAAGGCAATGGTTTGTCAGGCAGCAACTGGGGGACTGTGGCGGGAAGGGTGTCACCCCCTCCCCAGCAGGGCCACCCCAGAGCTGAAGCTGGAGCAGGGGAGGCAGCCATCACTGTCCCCAGTGAAGCAGTTAAACCAGTGACACCCAGCTCAGGCCACAGCTGAGCCCCTGCACTGCTGGGTCAGCACACAGCTGGCAAAACAGTCTAAACTTGTGGAGTTTCACTTAATTTCGTTTGGTGCCAATTTATATGAACTTTTAACTAGTGACTCAGACATTTCGGAATACGGAAAAGAAGACAACGTAGCAGGGGAAACAATTTTCTTCTTCTTTCCCCAGGCTCAGCTTCTGTCCAACTCCTCTCCTCCCTCCAGCACCTCTCTTCCACCCTCACTCGTCCCAGCTCCCGTGTTCTCAGTCTGCATCGCACTCAGTCCCTCTCAATCCCTTGGGTGAAGCGGTGGGTGGCAGAGGAGTCTGGAGTCTGGCTGTAATGGTTTCTCCCTGCCCCTCTTTGCTTCTTACTGATTTTCCTCCACAGCTCCTTGCTTCTTACTGCTCTTCTGCTCATCCAGAGGCTTCAGTACCTTTGGGGATGGCCCTGTCCCAATGTGGATTACCCACAGGTGGAGTCCCTCAGCAGTGTCTCTGCTCTGGCATTAGTCATCCATGGACCACAGTGCCCTCAGAGGTGCTCTTGCTCTGTCACAGAGCACCTCTTTCCAAGAGTGCATCTCCAGCTGTGTCCCCAGCAAGCGTCCCCTACCACATGTCTCCTCCAATGTCTCCTCAGGTGTTGTTGTGGTGTAGGCTGAATTGGCTACTGGGGATGTGGGGCACCCCATGGGGGATGGGACTGACAGATGCTCACCCCTATCCCTCTTCTAAGAGAGAGGCAGAGGAGGGAAAAAGAGACTTATGAGTTTAGAAGGAACTAAACTGCTTTAATGAAATATGAATAGTAAAATAAAAAGAAAATAACGAAATACATATGTTCATGTAAGTCCTTAGGTAAGTCGACACGTATCTCTTGCTTCTGGCAGCTTCCACCCTTTCTTCAACACAACTGAGGACCATGCGCTCCTCTGACCGGCTGCAGTTTTGGGGCATAGTGTGGGGCTCCCAGCTGCTGCCGAGCCACCTGGAACTGGCCATGACCTCCCCAGGCAGTTCCTGCCTACTCCTACACACGTCACCCTGAGGCCCCCGTTTGCACACACCCCACCAGGTATGCCCAACACAAGCTTTAATAGGAAAATTAATGTTGAAGACAAGCCTTCATGTCCTAAGAGAAAGACATGAGCTTCAGTAAACGTCGTGGTCTAGGGATTGCCCTTGAGGTAGGCAAAGGGTTCTCTGTGTGGGTCCCCTGAACCTGCTCTGAACATAGAAATCAAACTTTTCCCAAGCAAAATTGCGCAGGATTTCAGCTCTGACGATGAAGGACTGAGGGCTGAAAGTGAGGTTAAGGCTGGTTAAAAGTGACAGAGCAAAGTTCCTTTAGCAACCTCGGATTTACATTTTTCACTGTTCTTTAAAGCTTTGGGATACATCCCACGGTTACAGTGAATGCTCTGTGAATTCCTTCTTCAATTATTGCAAATATTTGGCATGACATCTTTAATTAGTCAGTCTGTATAGACTGAGCAGTACATCCATTTGAAACTGGCAACAGCATAACTTATTATTGAAAAAAATATATCTGCTGCTAATGCCCATGTACATTCCTTAAAAGAAGATTAATCCTTTAGAATAGTAAGAGTCTATATAATTAGGAGTAATGGAATCCAATTAGGAGAAAAAATCAAGGAATCAGCAAATATCCCTGACACTGACATCTATTTGGCTGGGGAATGGCATCTCAAGGAAAAAGGTGTGCACTCCATTTTTTGTTCAGTTCGTATTTACATGCCCAGAACTTCAATAAATGTTCAATATAAAGTAACCCTGCACTGACAGACCGTGACTTACAGCCTTACTTCATCTAACTTCTGTTTTTATATCATATTTCTTGAATTCAAAAAAGAGAGATTTTCACATAAACCATACAAGCCATTATTTATATTCTCAATATAGATTAGACTACAGTCAGACAGAAATAGTTATAGATATCTACAGCAATTTAGGGCCCCTTTGCATTGATTTATTGATGGCTACTGCTGCAGATTTCAGCTGCACTAAAAGATGCAAATTTCCACCTAAGGTTGCAGTCATTGTTTTCACATCGCCAGGTATGTTCCATCAATATTTACAGGTATTGCCTCCAGAAGAACAGAAAGTACAATGTAAGCATCAAATGGTCCAAATCCAAAGCTGCAGTAGAATATGCCTTCCTTTTGGCATCCACTGAAATAATCATTTGTTGACGCTACAAATTAAAGCTGTGTCAGTCAATCAGTTTCTTCAATGACTGCCTCTGACCTGCTGGCAATTTTTTAGAAGTGGGTGGCTTCAGCCACTCACAAGGGACAATCTGTGCTCAGTTTCTCACCAGTTTATTCTCACCCATAGCCAACGAAGCAAGTGATTTTTTCTCATGGGTAATTGTGATGTTCCTACAGTTTCACTCGCCCGGACTCACAGCATACATTGGTCCGGTGCAGATGCTGTCAAGATAAGGAATCCAGGTTATAGTCAGCATTTGTTTTGGTGGAAAGAAACTAGCATATTTTAAAGGGGAATAATAGGAAGAAACATACCACTTATAAAGTGCTGTTGAGGAAGAGAGGGCAATTTTTAAATTGTTTTAATAGACAAGATGGTCTTCAAGGGTCAAGTCCTCCCATGCTAACACAAGTAGGCTGCAGTGCAGCAGCACAGAACACTGTCTACCATCTCTGCAGGTTGACAGTGGGTTCCCTCTCCTTGACCCTGCTTTGCTTCTGTGCAGACCTATAGCTTTGCAGGGACAAGTATTTCACCATAAACATAAGAATTTTTTTTTAAAAAAAAGAACCTCTATCATGAATCAATTAGTCTGGTAAAATTAAATACTGAACTTTAGATTTTATAGCCATTGTATATTTCCCATAGCCTCGTTTGAGCAGAGGAAAGCCATTTTGGCTGAAAGCTCATGGAGAAGAAAAAAGTTATTTGAAAGTCATTGATCAGCATTAAAATCCTTTCTTAGTCTGAAAATGAGGACTTATTTCCACTAAGAATATGCTTAATTTTATCAAGAGATCATTTTGCAGAATCTCTAGCAAATGCAATATGATTGTGTAAGAAAAACCTTGAAATCTAAAGGCACGTACATAAGTCAACAGGCTTCAGTTAGAAATCCGTTCTAATTAGAGCTGATTGAGGAAGACAATTCATATTTATAGGCTGAGATTTATTAAGCTTAGTATTTTCACACCTTGGTTCAATAACCAGTTCCATGAGCCATCTTGAAACACCTTGGAAAATATGCAACATGCATCAAATTGCAATAGAAATAATGGTATGATTACTTGCAAAAAATGCAGTGGTTCTCAGGGACTTATCAGGCACTTCTGAAAAACAGGAGAATGTTTCTATACAACCACAGTAAATTATCATCTTTATTGTTCCACCAGCATTTTTTCCCCTTTACCTGGTCTTAATCCAGCCTGTGTATTAATTAATCACCATTGTATAAATCTTAAATCACATTGCTGGGTACTTAGGATTCAGTCCATTGGTTAGTAATTAACCTACCTTGCCTTTAGTCATAAACCTTTAGATAGCAGCCCTGCTTTTGATATATGAATCAACAAGTCTGAAAGACTGAAACTCATTCAGATTAATAGCTGACAAAATATGAGACAGATTTTCCCATTTAAAGACACCCCTTACTCTCTGAAACTTACTGCTTTTTCAAAGGTAGGTTAACATGACACAAAACTGTGACTTAATGCACCATGAAATTTGAGATTTCACACACTGAGGATGGTGATAAGATTCCTATTGATTTGCTACCTCTTGCAAGTCGGTATGTTCAGTATATTTCTGCCAGGAAAGCTCTGCAGGTTTCTGCTGATCTGTTGGGGTAACTCAAGGCAACCATCTGCATCTCCTATTTGCTTCTGTGGGTACAAGCTGTCAGTTTAAGAAAGAAAGAAGCACTGAGCACGTACATTACATCTTTTCAGGTAAACAGGAGACTCGTGTTCTCAGTCATGACGTGTCTCGACCATCTCTCTGGACTCTGAGCACCTCTGGGACCACCTTTGGGCCTGCAGGGTAGAGGTATTAGTGAGACCTATGCCAAGTAAGGTTCAGAATGGACCATATCCATTCTACCTTGTCACATATCTAGTAACTGCATTTGCACCGTTCCCTCTACCTAGGAAAGAGCTGGCTAGATGCTCTTACCAGGCCATGGCTTCTTACGTCCTTTCCAAAAACCTCTCACTTCTGGTGGCACCGAAAGAAGTTCTTCCTTGCTTCCTTCCTTTTCGACATGAGGCTGACCTTCCCCAAGATAGGCTGAGCCATTCTGCTGTCCAGTTATACTCACTTCGTAGACTGGTGCAAGCAGCACCTGGCAGATTTGGGTGAGTCAGTGGGGGAAGCAGACAGAGCTGCATATGGAACTACTAACAACTGATGTAAGGAATAATCATACTCGTTTATGCAGTAGGGACCAGAACTGAAATGGAAGCAATTATTTTCCTTAGGCCACCTCTTTTTTCCCCTCCCTTTGCTACAGAATAGGATTCTGAGAAGCACTGATTAAACAAGAGAGGTGGAAAAAGTAAAGATACACAGAAAAGAGAGGGAGGGAGAGAGAGGATTAGGAAAAGAAATGGAGCTTCAGCTCAAGGCATTCGGTAGATGCCACAGTAGCAAGCCCTAAACAAGGCAAAATCAAAGCATAATCACCAATATTTGAATTATATTTCTGAAACTAGAAATTTTGGGGACCTACTGGATCTGGATGAAACACTCATCTCTTTCCTGATCCGCCAAACCTCAGAAAGAGATCTGAGGCCCATTTAAACTACTAATATCTGAATTACATTTAATTCCCAGTTGACTACAAGCAATTGATTTGGTTTCATCACAATGAAATTACTAAGATTGTTAAAAAAAAAAATAAAAAAAGAGTATGGGAAGATTTCTTGGCTCCTGCACAGACATTAAGGGGAAAATTAGGGCATAACTGCCTATAAGCGTTTACTATCATATGAAATTTCTCCTAAAGTGAAATATTTTAAGAACAAAATAAATGGTCATACAACGTTTCCACAAGATTAGAATGACCTAAAAACAAGATCATGTCTAAGTGTATTTATTTGACTCTGTCCCTTTAAAAGAAAAAAGTCTGATGCTATGAAATAGGAGTTCATTAAATCATTGCTTAGATCAGCTTTTTTTTGACTCTTTATTGATATTTTCCACCTCCCACAGCCTCATTATCAGACTGGCAATGTTGTTCCTTATTTTTTCTCGTTCCTTGTGGAATATATAGATTTCAGATCATTTTTATCCTATACTTAACTTTCTTCCCATGCTGGAATTAATAATTCTTTTTACACACTTGAAAAAGTAGAAAAATGCACCACCTCAGATTTACCCATTTAAAGTAATTACCTGCAGTATGATTAATAAATGAGTACATTATTGACATGTGGAGGTGGTTTTGTTTATTTGATATTCTTTGCCTGACCAGCAGTAGCATAATAGCAGGAATATTAAAAAGCAACAGGGAACTAAGATCACCCTACTTTTACAGGACAAGCAAGTATTCTTAAGGAAAAAAAGGAAACTTTCCCTGGAGGAAACGTATGTTGTTGGCAAGGCATTGCGCTGTGACTCAAGGTATCAAAAGTCATTTTTCTGTTCTGCCACAGATTTCCTCTGTTATCTTGTACAAGGCTGCTTAGGCTGTGTGCCTGAGCAAAAGATAAAAATATCTTCCTTCCTTCGACTGCTGTCATGACTATTTAGCATATACTTTTCAAGGAAGAAAATATTTCATCTCTTTGCGCATGTCTGTGAAGGGAGAGACTGAGCTGCCAGGCAGGCAGACGTAGCCTATGGTTCTCCCTCTGCTCATCACAAGGGGAATGTGAGATCCGAAATTCACTGCTCAGCTACGTTGCACTCAGTGAGCACTAGCCAGTCCCCCAGGCTTTTTGACCAGGCATGTTAGATGCCTACAGTGTACTCATGACAGAGCGTTATGGCAGGTTTTGAAGCAGAGTTCATACAGGTTTCTGCCGTTTGGAATACTTAACCAACAAACTGACAATTCTTGTAAAGAAGTTCTTTTTCTTGATATTGGCACAATTAAGCCTAATAGCATATTTTTTCCAAAATACCACAGGGAAAAATAACAATGATGAATTATTAGGAAGCCACGTATTTTAATATGTATTTTTCCTCTAATTACATATAGATACAGCTTTAGCTACGGATACACATATGCTTTTCAAATGCAGGCTTATTGTTGCTGTTAATTTCAAAAGTTGAAGTGTAGGCTTGCTTCTCTAATAGTTAAGCTTACATTCAGAATGTTCCAATTTAAATTATATTTCAACTAAAAATACATGCAGATATTTTAGCAATTAGTCAGAACTGCTATTTTTGGTTTGTTTTCTTATGGTGCCCATTAAAGGAGGTGTCTTTACAGAACGTATGGAATTTCACATGACACCAGACATTCTAAACCTGGAACTGAAAAATAAGCTTGGGAAAAATAGTTCCAGCTGAAAAGCCTTTCTTTTTTTTTTTTTTGCTAGTGATAAGCCTCTGCTGGATCCAACAATGGTAGAATATGATCCAGAAAGGCAAAGTGAGATTCAACTCCAGACTAAGACATCTACCTTTAGATGTCTACATGAGAGTGTCTACAGGTATAATAGGTGTCTATGTTCCTACTGTAATCAAGGGATCGTAGAATCATAGAATCATCTAGGTTGGAAGGGACCTTTAAGATCTAACCATCAACCTAACACTGCCAAAACCACCACCAAATCATGTCCTTAAGCACCAAATGAAAATCTACCCTATACAGTCAGCAGTGACTCAGGTTTAGTTCAAATCACTTAAAGTAGACATCTGAATTTGGTTAGCTAAACTGCATTTTAAAATTTATTAGCTGTATTGATTAGATTTCCAATAATCTGGGCCGAATCCTGCTTTTTTTAATCTCCACTTGAGTACTTCCATACAATTTGTGTTCTGTTAGTGAAAAAGGATGTCTTGCGATCATCAGGAAACCACCAAACAGTTTGTGTAGCCTTGTAATAAGCAGCCGTGCAAGGTTCTGCTTTGTGTATGGGCTGCACCTGTCATAGTTGTTTGTATTTTGAACAACTTATATTTGTAGTTACACCTCCAGGGCTAATGAAGCCTTGAAATGGTAGATTCACAGCTCACGAGGCAAGGTCTACACACAGAAAACACTTACTATGCTGCCCATAAAATCATGCCCAGAATGATGCAAATTGATTGTCTAAGAGAAAAAAGGGACTCAGTGTCACAGCCAGATGCAACATCAAATCACAAGTCTTGATCAAAAAGTGTCACAAGTCTCATTTCAGCCTTTCCTCCCTGACTGATGCTTTCTCCAGTTCGTTTGCATCAGCACAGTATGGTCCCTAACTAGCTAGCTCTCGAATGCCTCTTGGTCACCTGGGACAAAGTACTTATTGTTGTAGGTTGACACGGTGATAGAAAGCTGAACGTCAGTAGAATGATAAAATCGCTGCAGTCTTTTCCACATTTTTACTCTCTCTTGTGGCCCAATACAGAGACAGGATGCTCAGCATGTAGCTTGACATGAAGTAAAGTAGGTAAAATATAGGTGAAACTGCTGGTGACATTCATAAACTGTGCCGTGAATAAAGTAGCACCAATGATGCAAACTGGTGTTCACAGTGTCCATACAGTTCAAGGCTTTCACATGAAACGTCTTCAGCCAAACAAGATGACATGAAGTTGACATTTTTAAAAGCGTTGTAAGAAACTGAGAGCTTCCACTCATTCTAGGGTGAGTTTTGCCACTGCTTTTAATGGGAAAGATTGTGAAGGCCAAATAATCAGATGAACATGAAGGAAGGTATCGATTAGCATGTCTGCGGACTGAAGAGTCTAGGAGACTACAAGCCTAATAATTATTTCTTCTAACTTGGTGTTTTCTTTGGCATGCTTACAGGGTTACTGTGGTCTCCTACTGAAGATTCAAAGCTGGAGAACTCCCCATCTGTTGCTGTTAGCTGTGGTCCCAACTGTTCGCATTTTCAGGAGTGTGCCAAAGCATTGAGTCACTCATTTATTATCTCCAGCATACTGTTTTCAAAAACATTTCAGGAGCTCAGTCTCACAAAGTCATTGCTGAGGCAAATCCTTGATACTGGTCAAGACTTTAAAATGAAAGTCTGGAATTTTTTGTTGTTATTTATCTCTGTAGGAGGTGATGGAGCTATGTGTAAGTTAGGTTCACAAAAATTACATTTTCATTCTTTATAATGAATTTATTTTATCTTGGCAAGCAACTCATTTGGAACTTGTCTTCTCATTTTAGTTACTTGTCCTCAGCAAATGGTCTTTTAGGACTGACATTGACTATCATGAATTGTAATTTATATTCATTATATATTTATGATATTGCCAACAGATGCAAAGTATGAGACACTGTGCAAACAATTATAAGATGCAACACCAAAGGGTTGCAAACTAAATAGACCATTGATTTGCTGTTTGTTTTTCAAGTACATCATTACTCAAAATCTTACATCATCTTTTTGATCTGTTTATTAGAGTTCTCCTTAAACTCTAGCTTTTTTAAACCTGGCACTTACTAACAGGTCATTGATCTAAAGTGTTTACTGTGTCTCACAAGTGTGCCTGTGAGTTCCAATATCCTTACACAGTACAGAGGCATATAATCCAAGGAGACATGTAAATGTATGGGTTTAATATTCAAATTCACTCACGTATCCAGGTATCAATAACTCAAAAATAATTGGAATCAAAATCACACATATGTGATGGGATAAAACAAACAGCATCTTTCAGGAATCTTTCTTCATTTCAGAAGAGATCAAAATCTATTCCCTTCCAATCCAGTCTGAGCTGGGCTTGATATATATAACAATATTTCATTTGTTTTTATCTGTGAAGAGTGCCATAAAAACCTCTGTACCAAGGAAGTCCAAGGCTGTAAGTCTATATGGTACCATTCAGATAGAATATGGACATCCAGCCAAGATCTGAAGGCAGAATATGCCATCTGACATTTTATCCAAGTCAACAGGCCGTCTCAGCTCGGATGTGCTTTGTGAAAAAAAAAAAAAAAAAAAAAAAAAAAAAAAAAAAAAATACAGGGCTTCTAGATCCCACCTGGCTCATGCAGAGCCAATTTGGATTTGCCTTTACTGTACTTCAGAAGGTTACTGTGTACACATATCCTTGGAGAGTGGGGTGGGAATATCTTGTCTTAAGAATATTTATGTCTCATTACCACAGTATGTCCAGACTTAAGTCTTTAATTATGCAAATACTTTCGTCTGCTTTTCTGTACCTGAAGAACTAAGGCACTGAGTGGTTCTGTGGCTTTTCCTAAGTCCAGCAGTTTTGAAATTAGTGCATAACATCAGCTACTCACCTTTCACATGATACTTGTCCTCCCCATATATCTTTACAAGAAAAAATCAAATTTGCATGACAATATAAAGCATTCCAGGTAGCTTGGCAAAGGCTGTCAAGTATGATTTCTTTTGCCTGTGAAACTTTTCCAATCATTACAGTCAAAGGAACCATTTCATCCATGTAACATGGTCCTTAGACCATCAAGTACTTACGAATTTGCTTAATATTTTGTATGAGAGTAACAACATTAAAGCCAATAAAGTTATCAGAAATACACCATTATACACACTTGCAGGATTTGTCACAAACTCTACAAGCAATAAATCTGACTCTGCTCCAAAATATTCCATTGGCAACCACAATTAGTGCCAATAGCTTTGTGTCACAGACCTGCTTCAGTCCCTTGCCACAAAGACCATGCCACGCATCCTTGTCTGACATGGTACCTGTCTAAATGACATGATGGTGGCCTCCCTGTCTCCCATTTTTATCAGGATACATCTAGCCCATGTGATCCATGAGAGAAAAAAAAGTCAAAAAAATCAGGACTATAACAGTAAAGCCCAGACAATGTGGTGAGCTTGGAAACAATGGGCATGTATCTAAACCAGTTACTGTCATAGCATGGAGTGAACAGCTTATGGAACATGCAAGATGTGGATAAAATAAATGCCTATCCCTCCCCTCAACGGTAGGATGTACAGCCCAAAGGCTACTTCCATACATTGCAGGCAAAAGAATAACTTGATTTAACTTGTTGCCGTTACCGTATTTCTTGCCCATCACTACCCTATCAGCCTTAAGTTGCATGAAATCAACTGACGGGGCAGCACAAATAAAGCATTAGCCTGAATAATACACTGTAATTTTGGTACTGTCTGCTTTTGCCCAAAGCAAAAAAAAAAAAAAAAAAAAAAAAAGTTTTATCTATATTACCTTAGTTGCTTCTATTACCTTAGTTTCCTAAATAAAATAGTAAAGAATATCCCTCTGCGGATTGTTTTTCATTCCTAGGTAGAGTATATTTCTGTGCATGATTCAAAACGACATGGCAGGGATTTTGCTAGGACCTTGCACTAAGATGTTATTGTCTCGACTCTTTAGTCAAATGGTGAAATCTATAGTCAAAATCTTCTGGATGAGATGCTTTCCTGAGCAAAGAGTGGGATTTGTGGGATGAGGGAACAGGGAAGTCTGCCATCCGGCAGTGAGGGAGAAAGGCTCCCAAACAACAGGTCTCTCCACTCCACGGCCCAGAGGGGTCGTTACCCTCCGTACTAGGTAATCACCTACTTTCAGTTGCTCGTAATCCACCACGATCTTCAGCTGGTGCGTGAACATAGCTCTGTTGGATTCAGAGACAAGGCAATTTATCAAGCTAAGGATCTGGTTTAAATTCAACCAAAGAAAAACAGGGGGGTTTAAACAAATTCTCTGATGACATAACTGGATAGCACATAACTGGAAGAAGTGAGTCCTTCACTCTAAACTCAAACTGTGCTTCTGCACAGTGGTTTGAGAATACTGCCTTGGTTTCAGGACAGACACAGGCCTGCATGCAGAAGCTCCCATAGCAGGGCTTGTATTTTCTAGCATTGTAATTCTAACTTGTTTCTTACAAGTTTCTGATTTTGGAGGTCACGTATAATTGCCAACCCCATCTGTGTGTAAGGGAGAGATACTTCAGTCATAATTAGCATAAATAATTACAGGTACATAAAAAGGCGAAAACCAAAAATGCCTCATAAGAAAGCACTCTTTATGCCATGTGTTCCAAATTGATTTTCAGTTCACACAACCTCTTTCCTTTCTCTAATTACCAAACTCAGCTTAATTTGGAGCAAACATACACAGCAGGTAAAGACGAGAAAAGGGCACTTGCTTCTGACAAACATTGTGAATCTTCCTTTTTTTTAATACTGAACCATAATCTGCACAGATGATCAGGTAATTAAAGCATAATGGAATGTAGGGTAAATTATAATGACTGGTATGGCTTAGGAAAAAGATGCTTCTGAGCAATGTATTAACGACTAAGAACAGAAGACAGTTATTATGCCTTACCAGGACACTGACAGATGGCTACAAATTATAAACCATTAAGGAATTTTAAAACTGAATTGGGCACAGTAATCTTCATAAAAGAACCACCAAGAAAAATTTTTATTCTAATTGAAACAAAGGCAGACTTGTGCCTCAAACTGCAAGATGTAATTGTCTAGTCATGGGGAAAAATGTATTATTCATCTTCTCCTAAGGCACCGAATCCCTTCCTAAATATGATCTTCTATATACTGAAGAATACACCGGTTGCTTTAGGTTAATCCCTGTCATGGTGGCCATTAAATTTCAAATTAGTTTTAAACAGCCATCCTTTTCCTCAACTGTACAATGATCCAGAGCAAATAGCCTGTGACAAGCCAAAACTGCATGAGACAAAACAGGGGTAGCCAACGTGTGTATCTTGGCATTGCTGTCGCTGCCTCAAGCCCTTGTGCAGACTGATAGGTGACCACATCAAACTCCAAATCCATCCTCTGAGAGGAGGGCTTGAGAATAAGCACAGAAGATTTCAGTTTAGCAAACTTAATGGTGGAATAAAGGCTTGGGAAGCAGACAAGGGAGTTAATGCATCTGTCTGTTCTTACTCATGTAAAAGCTATGGCTAAATAAAGAGCTGCACAAAAGGGTTTCAGATATGCATAATTGAATCTAATAAATGTTTTAGCTTTTTATTAGTAATTCTTAGAGTAGTACTTCACTGCAATGTAATATTACTGAGAATCTTTATTATATAACCTCTCCTAGTAAAATTTGGCTGACAATCCTATTTCATTTCTTCCTTTGGCACCTTGTTTAGATTTCCATCTTACACAGGACCTTAAGATACACTTTGGCAGAAAGCTTCTGTGCTTGGAACGTCCCATTTTAAAATTAATACTTTGCTGCCTCTGCTAATCAAAGCTGGAAGAGTTCACATTAGTGTTTTAAGACCAGAGTGCATGGTTCATTAAAACCCAGCTTCACTGGACTTAAATCAGAGGTGAACGCAAATGGGTGCAAGGGGGACTGAGCTGCTATTAATTTTATTTCTTTCTACTCCCACAGAATCTGATTCATCTACATTGCAACCTTTATACATGACCTTTGTAATTTGGCCCACTACATGTAAGAAAAAAGTTCTCTGTGCTGTGTTGTGGCTTAACCCCAGCTGACAAGTCAGACCACATAGTCATTCGTTCACCCCCTCCTGGTGTGATGGGGGAGAGTATCAGAAAAGTAAAAGGGAGAAAAATTGCGAGTTGAGATAAAGACAGTTAAATAAGTAAAGCAAAAGTTATGCATGCAAGCAAAGCAAAACAAGGAATCCGTTCACTACATCCCATTGTCAGATAACAAGGAATTCATTCACTACATCCCATTGTCAGATGGGTCTTCAGCCATCTCCAGGACAGCAGGGCTCCATGACGCGTAATGGTTACTTGGGAAGAAAAAACACCGTAACTCCAAACATCCCCCACTTCCTCCTTCTCCCCCCAGCTTTATATGCTGAACATGATGTCACGTGGTATGAAATATCCCTTTGGCCAGTTTGGGTCAGCTGTCCTGGCTGTGACGCCTCCCAGTTTTCTGGGTGCCTCCCGCCTTCTTGTTGGCAGACCAGTATGACAAGATGAAAAGTCCTTGACTGCTTAGCAACAACTAAAATATTAGTGTGTTATCAATATTACTCTCATCCTAAATCCAAAACACAGCACTGTACCAGCTGCTAGTAAGAGAATTAAGTCTATCCCAGATGAAACCAGGACATGATGTTATATATTTTATAAGATCCCATGCTAAAGGAGAATATGAGAAACTCAAGGACCATTATTTTAAATTAAATGCCATTCTGCTTTGACTATCTCACACCTTTCTGATAGACCCTGAACAAGTAAATTCTAAAACCCTAGCATAAGCACAGTGATGCAATTTCAAAAATGTTATAAAACAAGGTTGTAATATATATAGCCTGAGATGTGGATTATATACTAGAGAATGTTATGAAAATGTAAATTTCCCTACTTAAACTTCAACAGATCATCTCTGAATTTGGCTTATGAGTCCAGAAAAATCACTCTTGTAATGTATAGATCTATCATACTGCTTTCACCACTGTAGATTATCATGAAGTTTCTTCCCCATATTTCACTGCATGAAACTCCAGTCTACATACACTAAAGCTGAAATTCTTTGCAAGTATGTTGTTGGCATCAAAAAAACTCTCAGTTGAACTACCTAGAGATTTCCTCTGAAAACAAAATCAGCTCAAACCATGACTATTTAGGACTCTGATTTACCTCTGTCAGTAATGTTATTTACTACACAGTCCATCCTGCAAGGATCCCACCCCCCTAAGGCAAATTAAATTTCCTAAGCACGGGTCTTGGATCAAGTCACCTGTACACTGTTCAGCACCTCAGAGCTGCCTCCATATCCAATCTGTCACCACACTGTAGCTGCCTTAGTTCTGCAGATTTACTTATAAGACTTACGAAACTCCTTCAGAATAGGAGGAGACTCCCTCAGGAGAGAGGAACCTCTTTCTCTTCTGTCCTCCAACTAGAATGAGATTAGACAGGGCTCACAGAACATCTGTTACACCAGATGGATTTGTCACTGACCAGGCAGAATAAAGTTATTGCAAACACTGCAGGAATCAAGTAGCGCCTTTAATGCTCAGAGGTTAGATCTGCCTTCCTAGTTTACCTTGACGTGCCCTAGCAGAAGAATTCAAGAGGTCCAGTAGCACTGGTGATGGAAAAACTCCTCAAAACCACCATATTTTGCAGAGGCTTTCATCTTAATTTGTCTACTGAAGGTTAATTTTCTAAACAACTCTTCATTTTATTAGCTAATGCATTGATTCTGATTAAAATAATCAAAAAATTATATGATTAATTAAAGAAATTGTATTCCCCATGCAAATGCCAACACATTACGTAGTTGCCATGTCAATATTCACCTTGCAATTTTCTATATGCAAACAATTCTAACAAAATCAAACACAGATCTATTGGGTTTATTTGTCTTTAAATAAGGCTGCCACCATATTCTAGAAGACAAGGTGAATTCTGTGTCACAGTACCTATTATGCAGCTCATTTATATCAGGCGTGTTTCTTAAGTTGAAGTATTTCCTGGTTGCATTTCTGTAAAGTTAAGATTTGATTTTCTTGTTTAAGCTCCCAAATTCAAGTGGACAGATTGTGATATAGATTAGAAAGACCCTTTGCCAGATGAACATTTGATGCTTTTGGTAACCAGCACAAATGAAAATATTTTATTACTCCAAAAGCAAAACAATTTCTTACCTAAAATGTTCCAAACCTTACATAACTATTGCAAATACAAGGTGGATATCTGCTCCACCATGGAGCACCTCCACATGCCCTGCGGTGGGTCTGTCGGAGCTGACTGGAACGGGCTGTGTCCGGCACGGGGCAGCCCTGACCTCTCCTCACAGAGGCCGCCATGCAGCCCCCCCCCACCAGCACCTGGGCACTGGCATCCAACACAGCCTGGCATAATCTACCTCATTTTGGAAAACTATGTTACATTTTACCCCTTTTCACCTCCAACTCTTCAATCATTCACCAGAATTACTCCTAAAGCGTGGCACACTGCTGAATCCAGACATCAGGGCTTGTAGCTGCCTGGTTCATTTGTTTTCCCTTTCTTCAATACTAAAAGTGCAAAAGCACGAGATAAATAGTTATGGAATAGCTGTAAGTGACAAGGGACACAGAAGTTACAAGAGGAAAGTCTTATGAAGCTCAGATACCGTTCATGGTACCGTCTTGAGAAGGTAGGATAGACTGTCACTGTGCAAGCACTGAGGTTCGGCACTGGTTATCATTAGACATAGTCCTGTAGGTGTACAAGCAAGTCTTAAATAATCCCATGCAGATAAAACAACCCATTAGAAATGGATGTGGATTAACCATACAATACAGGAGGAGAAAGGACAGTTCTCTGTTGCAGGAAGAGATTAATTCTTGGGAAACTAACAGCTATTATTATTGAATGCCTTAGTTTCACTTCACAGTAGTCTTGCAAAAGTCAATAGAACTATTTGCACAGGAAAATGAGCAAATTTTGTCATTAAATCTCATTCCCTGGTTCACGTCTCACTCATTTTATTTATCTGTCAGTACAGTTGGGGTTTTTTTCCAAAATACAGAACTGCAGGGCTCTGAACCTTCTACTAGTTACCAAAATCATTAATCTGCTTTAGTGAGATTAGCAGTGAAGACAAATTAGTCAAAGAAATAACCCCTTTTTCTCTTAATCCCTTTTTATTTGGTCACATGAAACTGTTATGATTGAACAGTGCACTAGAACACATGTACTTTATGAGAACAATATCATGTAGATAAAGAAAATATTGTGGAAGTTGTTTTCCACACCATACATATGAGACATTTCCATTGATTCAGATTTGTGATTTCTGATGGTTATTACCTGTTTCAAATAAGCATACTAAAAATAAAGATCTCTTTAGGTCTCGAAAGGTCTCTTTATTAATTTCAACCAATGAATGTTTCATAAATGTATTACCCATCCAGGAGCAGAAGTCACAGTTAGGCCCTCTCTCACATAAGGAGCTGTGAAAGCCAGGTAGGATATACATTCATGCCACACTTGGAGGCACAAGGAGTCTTGAATTACATCGTGACAGTGACAGAGCTTCAAGAGCAAAGAACTGAGCTCTTTTTTCTCCCTACCATTCATCCTCGAGCAGTTTAGTGGTGAGACATTCTCCACGGAGATGGGAGATAGGACTGGGAAGGCATGGGATTGAAACCCTTTTGGTTGAGAAAGAGAAATGAAACTGTCTCCTACATGCTGGGTAAGTGCCTTACATGCAAAGTTGAACTATAGAAGGGAGAAAACCTAGCTATGTCCTTCTGCACCATGACTGTTTAGTTTGAGGAGGAGGAGGCTGAGGGGAGACCTCATCACTCTCTATAACCTTTTGAAAGGACACTGTAGAGAGGTTGGTGCTGGTCTCTTCTCACAGATAATTAATGACAGAACAAGAGAGAATGGCTTCAAGCTCCAACAGGGTAGATTTAGACTGAACACTAGGAAAGAATTTTTCACAGAAAGAGTGGTCGGGCATTGGAATAGGCTGCCCAGGGAGGTGGTTGAGTCACCATCCCTGGATGTGTTTAAGAGCCGTTTAGATGTGGTGTTGGGGGATATGGTGTAGAGGAGAACATTGTAGAGTAGGGTAGGTGGTTGGACTCGATGATCCCAAGGGTCTCTTCCAACCTAGACAATTCTATGATTCTATGAAACAAACAAACAAAAAATTGACCCTACTTTCATTATTTGGAAGAAATCAGTTAAGCACCTGTCTTCAGGACACAATTTCCAAGTCAGTGGAGTTTCCAGGAGAGTGTAATTCAAGATGCACATTGTTACCTTCAAAATCGTCTTGAGGGTACAAAAGAACACACCATGTATATGGAGCTAAGAGTTTCTTCTTAGGCCAGGAGGAGCAAACAAAGAGATAATTTTTAATATTATCATGGTATAAAAGGCTGCGTCTACCCTGTTGTGGAAAACAGGTAGAAGGGTGAGTTCAGGTGACGGTACTTGCTGGCAGGAGTGCTCTTTGGGCCATCTGATGGTGTCCCTGGTGTTGCTGTGTGGGGTTGGACCCTCAGGAGCTGCACTGGCCAATGCTTCTCATCAGGCCCAGTGGTCTTAGTGGCCTCTTAGTCTCTTGTCTTCCTGCACTGGGACAGCAGAACTCAAGGATAACCAGGGCCTTTCCCTTGTGGGTCACCTGCTGCAAGAGCAGGTAAGACTTTTAGACTCTGCAACCATCAATTTTAGTGGCCTGCTATCCAGCCTGACTCCTCAGAATGCACCCAACTGTCAAATGAAAACTTCCCAAATTGTTTTGGATTATACTGAATTTTTCCCTAGAGGAAGGACATGACCACTACCTGTAAGCAACTTTTGTTTTGAGGGTGACAGGAACTAAGCAGTTCATGTTAGAAACGTGACCTTTAGGTTTTATGTTATAAACGTCACTTGCCATGTATTGTGAACTATCTAAGCAGTGCTTGTGTTTCTTGACAAAGTCTTGACAACATTTAAATCAGACAATGAAATAAACATTGCTGCTGCCAAACTAGAGACTGACCAGAAATATAAGCCTAGATCAGCAAAAGCTGAATTAATCAGAAATGTGTGGCTCAGGACCAAATCTGCTGGTGAAAAGTGAACTAGAGAATAATATAAAATAGAGAGAAAGGAAGAAGGAGAAGAACCTGAGCTGGGTGTCACTGGTTTAACCCCTGCACTGGGGACAGTGATGGCTGCCTCTCCTGCTCGTGCTTCAGCTCCAGGGGTGGCCCCGCTGGGGAGGGGGTGACACCCTTCCTTCCACAGTCCCCCAGTTGCTGCCTGACAAACCATCGCCTTTTGCGTGCCTGGGACTGGAGGCCACTGCCAGGCTGCAGCTGGCAGCCCAGAAAGAGGAAAACATTGAGGAGAAAAAAGCCCCACCATGAGTATCAGTCTCTTGCCGCTGAGGACAGCAGGATGCTGATGGTTTGTCATAAGACCTTCTGCCCCTCAGCTCCAGGAAGCAGGGAGCTGTTAGCCTGCCTTGTCCAAGCTACGTTGGAAGAACAAGCATTACACCCAAGAAGAGACGTCCATATTTCTAGGCTTTTTTTGTGTAAAAATTATTAAAGAGGCATTTCTTTTTCTTTTTTAACCAATATGGACAATGAGCATTGGTTTTCCTGCAAATGGACTAACAATAAATGTTTGCTGTATTTTGATTAGACTGTTAAAGTATTCACTGGCCTAATAAAAAAATTCTTTGTTCCATATATATCTATATATATGTATGTATGTATATATAATGTGTTCCCTTTTGGCCATAAAAAGATTTTGAATGCATCATCTGCTGCGTCTTGCCGGGGAGAGCTTTCTGTCAGCTTTTTGGCCATAAGGGAGCTTATTTCAGCTTCCTGACTGCTTCTGTGAAGCACACCTTCACAAGGGCAGTGGTCTGCTACAAGGGCCAGACAAAAAAAAACCCACAACCTGAGCCTAAATAAATTACCTGTAACTACTTGGGAAAGGTCCAAAAGAAGCAGGAATTGAACTGAGATCATGTCTGCACTCAACATAAATTCACTTTAACTGTCAGAGTAGTACTTCTGCATGGTACTTTTCATCCCTGGGGATTCCAAGGCACTTTACCTATGAAATTTGCGTGTTAATTATTCATTAAATTCTGGATTCATCTTCCTGATCTGTGAAACACAGTAGTTATTCTACAGGACACAGCAACAGCCAACAGAGGGCAAGGGTAGAGAAGTAAATTGTTAATTACATGAAAAGTGAATCATAAGGCAGAACATAGTTACACAGATGAATGTATTTCTCAGCTCAAAAACAGCACCTTCAGCAACATAACGCCTGTGAAATCGTCCCAACTATCAATTTGTTAATAAAAAAGTGTGTCCTATTGAATCACTGACACTTTTTACAGCACATTGTGCTTGATGGCCATAAAGCTCTTAAGGGGCATGACCTACCAGTAAAACCCTTGCAATGAAAATAATCTTTCATAATGAAACTCTTCTATTTTGATATTTTGAAGTCATTTTGATACCTGGAATTGGGAACTAACTGAAACTTTCTCAGAGGCCACAAATTTCTATTAGAGAGACAAATTTTCAAGAACAGTAATGAGTCCTTGGCATTTAGTACAGCAGCATTTTAGTATGATTGGACATGCCCTGGGAGAAGAAAAATATCATTTCCCTCTCCTCAGTTGGAAGAAAAATGACGAAGGAGAAAGCTGCAAAAGAAGCCACAACGCCAGCTTTGTCAGGGAAAATTTACATCTCTACAGTTTTAATGCAAAAGGCTTTCTGCATTCTTCCATTTGCAGATTTTCATGTCTGAGCTGGCAATTTGCCTGGAGGACCGATCCTCTGACAGAATTATTGTCGGGGAGGTCAGCTGTAAATTTCAATCAGTCAGTGCGGGGCACAAGGAAAACATTGTCAGGAATATATCCCTGCAGCTTGGCATCAGATATAAACACTGAATGTATGGCTCTAAGCATAAATCTTCAAATAATAATTCACCCTGGAAACTGATAATTTTAAATTCTCACTACAACCTGCTACTTAGGTACAAATTCTCCACTGGTAGCTGCTTTTCTCAGCTATGAAGAAAAATTTTGCCACACTTACTGGAGCCAATGAACTTCTTAGAAAAGAGAAAGCAAATATTATTTTATTACAGATATTAAACCCCACGAATTAGTGTGATAATCATTTGCTAAGCAGTCAATTAAGAGGAACTATGATTATAGACATAAGAATTATATTGTACATCCATATAAATTATATCTAAAATAAGACTAAATTACAATATTTGCATCCCATTTCTGGTGTTGCCAGCTCATAGATTTAATCGTGGCCCTTTATCTTAAAAATTTTAGATTTGACATTGTCTGAACACCCCAGAACATTAATACCAATTTAAATTAAGTTTAAAAAGCAAAGAATCAGGAAAAAAAACCAAACCACTTCATATTCCTAATCCTTCTGGTTACTGGGAAAAGCTTGAAAATGGGCCACAAAGCCAGAAGGGTCAAAAGGGTATTGTCAGAAGGCATATATCTGAATGTGTTATGACACATCTAAATGTATCACCATAAGTAACTCCTATTACCAAACTCATGTCATGATTTTCTGAGTCCCTGACTTGGAGCTTTTAAGGCCTTGAAGGAGCAGCTTGGGAATTTCAGTCCCCACAAGGCTTGGCAGTATTCAGCCCTAAAATATTCTTTCAGGCCCATCCTTTCGTATCAGCTTCCAAATTACAACCACAGTCAAACTGAGATACGTAGGCAAATTGAGAAACGGCAGCGTTTCCGTTAAAACCCTGCCTTGTTGAAAACATCCTCCCAGAGATCCCACTTTGCTTTGGAGGTGGGAAGCAGCTTTCAAAAGTGAGACAGTGGGGTGGGAAGTGTGAAATGGAAGAGTGAAGGCCATTGCAAGGGTAGGGGTGGCTGCTGTCACCTTACTCAGCAATCAAGTCTGTCATCTGTGCATCTCAAGACACAGCTCAATAGCAATTCAAGACAATGCAAGCTCCGCTGAACTCGCTCTAGTTTATTGATGTCTTTCTCGTACTGGGGTGCTCAAAACTGCCCACAGTACTTCAGATGTGACATAACAAGTGCTGAGTAGAGGAAGACAATCCACCGCTCTACCTGCTGACTGTTATCCTACAGATACAGCCCTGGATGCTGTTGTCCCTCACTGCTGCCAGGGTCACTGCTGGCTCACACTCAGCTCTCTGCTCACCAGTACCCACAGGGCCTTTTCCACACAGCTGTTCCCCAGCCAGTCAGCCCCAGTCTGCGTCATGGCAAGCACTTCCTTCTCAGGAGCAGGACTTGGCATTTGCCCTTGCTGAATTTCACTGTTGTGAAGCTAGTGCTGAAGAATAATGCTGAAGTCACTATTGACCTGTTCCTCCAGCCTATATACACCCCTCTGGATGGCAGCCATGCCCTTGAGCATGTCAACTCATGCCATCCAAGTTTGGTGTCGTCTATAAACTTTATGAGCAAGTACTCAGTTGCTTCCTCCAGGGTGACAGATAAATGTATTGAGGAGGAACTTCTTTACTTTGAGGGTGGCAGAGCACTGGCACAGGCTGCCCAGAGAGGTTGTGGAGTCTCCCACACTGGAGACATTCAAAACAGACCTGGATGCTGTCCTGTGCAACCTGTTGTAGGTGACCCTGCTGTGGCAGGGGGGGTGGACTAGATGATCTCCAGAGGTCCCTTCCAACCCTGACCATTCTGTGATTCTGCAGGTTTCCAGACAACATCTGCAGTGCAAACCACTGGGTGTGCTGGCTACACTGGGACTTTGGTTCAGCCATGTAAGGTCTTCTGTACGTCCCTTTGGGAAGACACAACTTCAAACAGGGGAAGTGGAATTAACGACTCCTAGTGGAGCTGGGAGAGAATCTGTGACAAAACTTTCTAGGCTATTCTCCCATGACAGTTACGCAAGCCCTGAATGATGGTGTGAGGACAGAACAAGGCCTCACCTCATAGCACAGCTCCCAGTATGGGCAGCAGTATATCACTCCAATCTCTGTAACTCCAAGGGTACAGCCATCAGCTTTTATCCACCTTTGCACATTCTCGCTTGAAGACTGAAAGGACGAGCATCTCAGGCAGAATGTTAAAGGCAGCATAAGTAAATTCTTACAGATAGGTTCAAACACAGCCCTCCCAGCGCAAGGGAGCTCAGAAACAGGTTCACACAAGGTCTGAATGTGAATGATTGGAAGAAGTTCTCATAGTGCTGTATAGTTAACTTCAGCCCGGCTCTGCTGACTTGTGTTAACAGGATAAGCCGAACTGTTTTCACTTCTACTTACCACTTCAAACAAAAATAACTTCTGTGGATCATTCTGTCCTCTGGGTACAAAAGTCCTGTCTTGCTTGGTGGTTTAAGAATTCAGAAAACACAAACGGAAAGAAAAAGGTGGTTGCTACTGTATTAAAAGGTCTTTTATGCACTTCTTTGCTGCTCCCTGAAAAACAATCAGCTATTGTTGAATATATACAAGAGCTGGGACAAAAGCTCAGGACCAAAGTTTCCATACACCAACAAAGGCTGGGCTATCCAGACAGGGTGGAAAAAAGGAGATATCTTCTTTAAGGATCATCTTCTTCCTTCAGGGCTGGGGACATGGAGGGGACTTGGCGGTGTTGGGCCAGAATCTTCAATTGGCGAAAACCTTGAAGTTAAATTATGCCCCTTCTTCCACTGTGCACCTGATGTAAGACACAAAAGACCTCTTTATGACATAATTATTATAAATCATATAACTCTATCAATAGCAAAAATTCATCTACAGAGGGAAAAAAAGATTTTCTTAAGACTGTTAACAAGCACATTCCCTGCCAACAACATATTTACATTGGAGAGCATGAACTACAGGGTCCCCACATAGTCTCTCTCAGCCCTTCCTGCACTCCAGCGTGTTCCCTGGGAGCACATGGATCAACCTGTGCTTGAGAAAGGCAAATGCTGCCTCTTCTCCCCTTTTTAGGGTTCCCATTTGAAGCAGGCTGTAGCAGAAAAAAGTCTTTTTTCTCCCTCAGGTACATCAATTTTTTTTTTTTTTTAACAAAATATATAGGAATTCTTGCCATCACAAGACAACACGCAGAAAAGGGAAGAGCTGGCACCTCTCACACCAGGAGGAGCTGGGCGGGGGAGACAGAGAGGTCCCAAATAATTACAGTTTCATGCTAGGTCCCAGCCTCAGGATGCTTTTTAAGCGGAACAAGAGTCCATTTTTTACAGCAGGGTGCTATGGTTGCTAGTGAGAATATTGCTGTATGCAGTACTTGAATTAGGAACTAGAAATGAATGAAACAGCTGCACCCTCTGTATGACAGAGTTCATGAAAAAATCACTGAAAAATCACAGAAAACAGGCAAATTTTTGAAGAGTGTTTTCCCTGTGCTTGCAAGGTGGAAGCAAGCTTGATAACGAAATGATGTTTGTATTGTTTTCTTTCTGCTAAAGGGCTCAATTATTAAAGTGGTGCTAATAAAACCCACTTCAACCATCTGAATAGTCTCCTAATAAATCAATTAAGGGATCAATTTACCACAGTGTCATTTTGCCATTTGGCCAATAGTCAAGAGGAAACAAAAAAATGTTAGTCAATAACAGGAAAAATCTATAGCATCGACTTCTTTTTGTTTCCTTTGCACCACTATGAACAAGACTTCACGTATTTTGCATAAGATTAATTTTAAACAATTTTCCCTCTTCTCCCTATATTAAGTGTTAAGCAGTTGTGATGACAGGCTGCTGTTAAACTTGTGCACTTAAGTGCATATCTTATATTTCATATCTTAAGTATTATGCACATATGACTCAAAATTTAATTTGAATTTGTCTTAATCTTGTCATCTGCGGTCTTACAACCAAACCACAGAGGAAAGACATAACCAAGTTTTCTGTAGCTTGACCTAATAGAGAAGACTCCTACACGTGTGTCTGTCAGTGAGGCCCCTTCTTCCTTTCTCTCCTCCCCGCTGCTATGCCAAAAACGATGGTGTCTCTTTCTGAGAACCTCTTTTCGTGCACAGTTGCTACAGATGTTGGGCTATACAGGAACAGGATTTGGCACAGAAGTTTATAATCACTTTAGCTTACACAATGCTCATGGATATATAAAGAATATGATTTTGAGGTTACCACATTCACACTTCAATGATTTGCATGTACTTCCTCCATTTCTTTTTAATCCGTAAGAAACTGGGAAGTTTTGACCACTGAAGGTCATCAAGAATGGAAACAGCAAATATCCTTGAGAAATAATCTAAATGACCCTCAAAGCAGAAGATAGATAAGGTGACCCCTCAAGTTTCTTTCCAGCACAGTTTCTATGGTCATTACAGATATGCACTGAATACTCAGTTCTGGAAAAGTTGTCATTATTTTCATCTTATTAATACATGTGAAAGCGGACTTTAATTATTACTCAATAGTAACAACTTGTGTCCTAAATAGTTGGTGAGAGAGAGAGACCAGAATTTCTTTTGTTCATTAGAAGGTAATGAACCACCACATTTTTTTAATTCACGTATTTTATAGTATCACATTTTTTAGAGATATATTGCCTAGATTGGTGGCTTAAAAAGAAGCTATTTGCAAATACAAAGAAAGATACATCTGCAACTATTTCTTCTCAAACACACTGATGACGTATTTCATTTGGAATTTGTGAACATTTTATACTTCAAATCTGTTGTTCATATGAAGACCTAAGAAAAATCTTGAAGCATACATTTGTTCATTAAAAGAATAAATCAGTAAAAGAACAAAGCTATATTAAAAAAAACCTTATCACCATGGTAACTAAACACAGGCTAATTTTGTAACCAAATTTTTCTGGGAGGGCAGAATAGATCATTACCTCTATGTCACCTAATCAAACATTCAAAAAACTCTCAAACAATAAGTGACAATTTTTCAGTAACAACCACCTGAATATAGAATTCTAAAAAAAGTCATGAAAAGCCATAGTTTCAAACATGTTTATATGAGATCATCAAACAATTTCAGACAAGCACCTTTGTTTTACACCTTTCACAGACTATTTGTGAAGAATTAAAAATGTGAAGTTAATGATTACATAACTTTCAAATAATAGTGTAATGCCTAAAGGCTAACTACCTGTGCTATACAAAATATTCCCCCCAAATTGTTTATAAGGGGTCAAAATTGTACTTGGTGTTTTGTACTAAGATGTGTTTGATTGGCAGAAGTGCATATTGAGTTATTAGGTGCTCACCTTACCTTCACACCACCTACCAGCGCTCCAAATGTATAAGTCACAGTGGATGTGAATTTTTTAAAATGCCACAGAGTGCAAATGCCTCAGATCAGTAAAGGGGGGAAAAGATGCATCAGACTAATTGCTACTAACAGGAAAGAAGGAGATGCTAGATTAATTTCTTTGTCCATTTAGGATTTCACCTTTCAGTCTAAGCCACCAGGAAAGGCTTCCATCTAATGGCAATTTCGGTGGCAGTTTCTGTGACATGCCCATCCATCTACAGCCTTCTACTACTTGTACCTTTCCATTAACTGAATATCCACTCATTTTTAGGACCTGGATTGAACTGAGCTACACATCTTCCTAAGTCACCACCTATTCAGCACTCACAGAAAGCCTGAACTTCTCTCCTTCACTGTAATATATCTTCTGCTTTCCTGTACTTTGTGCATTAAAATATTAATGTGCAGTATAACAATTTCTCCACAAAAATAAATGAGTTTGGTGCTCATCACTTCATGGCACGCTGAAAATGTCATTATTACTTTTAGAAAGGCAGACAACTAAGTGATATTTAATATGCAGGGTCTCTTTTTTAATTCTGGGACTGACCAAGCTGTCATGAATGATAACTTTTTTTTTTTTTTGGTATGGTCCCACCAGACCTAATAGAAAGGAAATGTTATACATCTTACTCAATAACAAATATGTATTATTTTAAATTCGTAGTAAAACCCCAGAAAGATATTTCTCAATAGCACTGCTGGCAAGTTTTCTACCAGCATTTCCTAACAACCAGCAAATTATACATCATGTCAGATGTTGGACTTTTTTTCCTCAGGCTCCTTGTAGGATTGCCTTCATTTTAACTTCATGCAACCTAAGATGTTACTTCTTATGTGGTCAGATACCATTTCCACTTACCAATGAATATTTCAGTATTTCTTATTAAGTATTCATTGGAGCAGGAAACAAAATGATGGTGTTTTGCTTCCCTAGTGGGTGCCCTAACCACTGGCCTGTATGGCCCCAGTCTGTTCTGCTTTCTGTCTTTCGCTCAATGAATATTTAAGTAGCGTGTACAAAGTAGACTTATTACAAGACAATAGAACTTAAGGAGTAGTAGAAAAACACCATACACCCTGATTCTTAAACCAATGGTCTCTAAAAAGAGGAAGGGGAGGGAAGGCATACACTTAACCATGTTAGATGACATCTAAATATGTATCAGAACTTCTCTCTTCCAAAAGCAAATGCCTGTTTTGTCAATTCTGCCAGTAATTTTATATAAGATAGGAACTAAGTGACTAAGCTACCAGAATTTAGGCAGCGATGAGTAAAAATTTGTTGCAGAGTCAGCTTCAGTGACTGCAAGTCTAATGGATATTCTGTGAACATTAGTAGGAGCTAAATGTTATACTGAAGCACTTAGAGAGGAGCATATGAATTCATCTTCTTTTTGATGTATCCACAACAGGGTATCTAGACTCAACAGGATTTATCTGATTGCTACAGAGACAGCAAAAAGATTTCTGTTTCTTACCAATTCTCAGTATAAAAGTCATCCTCAGGAATTCTGTGGAATTAATTTTCACATTTCACTCATTCTTTATGGGTGATTTCCAACTCCAGATGATGTGCAAGTGAATGAGGGCTAAGGAAATATTTTAAAGGAAACATTCTGAGCTCTTGAATGGAAAAGAATTTTCTCTGGTTTTAATTATTTCTAATTTTAATGACAAAAATAATGTCAATTGAAGCATGATAAGAATTCAAAATCATTTATTCAGAATATGCTATCATAACTCAAATCCACACTATTCATGAAACAATGCCAACATAATCACAGAGTACAACATCAAGATATTTTAGTACAGCATTTCAGAGGTTCTATTACGACCTCCAAGAAGCAGTAAACATCTTGAAGCAAATTTCATTAAGATTTTATTTTCAAAAGTGCAAAAAGAAACAAAGCTTTGAGTAGACAGGCTCACTGATATATCTATGAAATCAGGAAAATGAAGACCTGAATTTGTTCTGCCACTGCAGCCTCACCTCACTGGACAAGGGTAAAGCAACACAGTCAGCATAGAGAACATTCCACTTTCTTCAGTGTGCAACTAAAATGTAGGGCTGGGAGAGAGACTGTCCAGAGTCAAAACTACTCCTTATGTGATAAGGAGAGTGAGGCAGGTGAAGTAGCTTGGTTTTACAAGCTCAGGTTCCTGAGAAAGGGGAAATATCTGTGGAATTACCACATAAATCTACTGAAGCCTGACATGGGACTGAGCACCTGCTAGTTATGCTAAAAGTCTGCTTGGTTGCCCAACTGCCATCAGGAGTATACAATGATGGACAGGTAAAACTTGATGGACAGAAGATCATGTAAAAACCTTCACATATTTGAAAAGGCAGTTCTGCAAGAAGTCAGTCCTGCTTGGTACCAGTTTTACAACGAGAAATTACTCTGTGAAATATCACTATCAATAGCCAAGAGGCAGGCCTCTGGAGAAGTGGAAAATAATGAACACCTTATTCTCTACCTCTATACAAAACCATTCACGTGGGAAGTGTCAACTCATTAACAGAAAAGATGGCACTAGTAATAAAATGGACAAAAGACAGCCTCAGATAGAGCTCACTCACTGAATAAACAACTTTCATTAAAAATTGACCTTTTCCTGATAGAACAATAGAGAAAACAGGAATATGCATTCTAAATGCATATATCTGGCATTCTAATACTATTGATTTTTATGAGGAAAAAGAAGAAAAGACAACCTGAAGTAGCTTTCCTTCCTAGAAATCAAAATAACTGGGTCTGAAAAGGAAGCTGCAGGTCTAAGCAAGTGTCAGGGAAAAGAAGAAGAGGTGGCCATCAGGCAGATTCAGTTCTCAGCTGCTGTGAAAGGAAAAGATTAAATGGTGTCTCATCAGCTCAGAGCATCCATGCCTGGAATGTCTGATTAAACCGGCTGGAACAAACAGCATCCAGAAAGAGACATGATGGGGAGGGAGTCTTGCAGAAAAGAACTAGACACTGTACACTCTGTTCTTTCTTTTCTTGGACACAGAGGCAAACTTTCCCTGTGAGGAACATGTCAAAATATAAAGTGCAATCTCTGCACTCTCAGGTAAAAGAAAAAAAGCTTAGTGGTGCCATGAATTCCTTTATTCCTGATAGTCAAGGACTGAAGAGGTTCTCTTGGATCTCTACCAGGCTTCTATTGCACCTTTTGCCTGGCTGCAAGAATATGGCCCTTCTATGAGAACATTAAAAACTCCACTTGTGGATTATTCCTGCTATATTAAGCCAAAGACATACTAGTTGAATCATAAAGTTAGCACCGCAATTGATCTACTCCTACAAATAATTTAAAAAAACCCAGTGTAGCCACCTTCTAAAATATTCAGCCAAATAAGTTCTGCCTTTACTGCTGTTGGTTAAGTTCCGTAGCTGGGATTCATAGCTAAATTATTGCTTCGTCTAACTCACAGCCTAAAAGCCATTTAAACCTTCCTGCATAAATTTCAGGTTTTATATGACTGAAAGACCTTTCTCATTCCCTTTCCCACTCAGGTATCCCTCTCTAATCAAGCATTCAAAAAAGTAATCAAGACAATCCTTATAGAAAAATGTGCAGGTGACAGCTTTCCTTAGATTTCTATACAGATAGGAAAAGGTTCTATTCTGATTTTCAAAAACATACTTAATTGAAAGGAATTTTCTTTCTGGCACCTTCCTCATCTGGACTATCCAAATATTCCTAAAAGTGTACACACATGCAGACAACCAAAGAATTTTTTTTCTCTTTTGAATGTCGGTAAATTAAACAGAAGACAAAAAAGGGAGATAAAGGAGTAATTATGATGTAAGATAAAGGGATGTGCAAACTCGTCAAATCTTTCTCGTTTTGTACTGGCGAATAAGAATGACTCCTACAAGTAGTGCAGTTAATACAAGACTTTATGCTGATGAGATTAGGGGGCAAACAGAAAATATTTGAAGGTTGATAGAGCTCATAGTCGTGGCCGTACCCTTCTTCCTCAGGATAGTTTGTGCCAGGGCTTGAATCTTCCCTCTAATTACTTGCTGACCCAGTGAACAAAACACATTGGTCACACACCCAAGTCTTACGCGTTGTGATTTACTCTGCTTTGGAGCACTCTGCTGGGCCATTAGACCAATCATCCATAGCACTTTCTAAGACCATGAGTCAATGAGTTGGATTACTGCCAATTCCAAAAAGTCCTGCTAAAACTAGCTGTTAAAAGTTATTCAGTGGAGCTCCTGAATTTTCTAAAATTATCAGGACCAGAATTTAAAGGTTCCACTTCATTTCCAACGCCCCTTGGTGCTCTTTTTGAAAACCAAAAAAAAAAAAAAATCACACTTTTAAATAACTGACTGCAAAAACCTTTATACGAAATGTTTGCTACATATGAGGCATCTCCCTTCTCGTGACAGAAGTTACCATTTTTACTTGCAAACAAGACCATCTGCAACTCTAGACATTAAGACCAGCCAATAAGTCATAGTTTAGCTCTTTGGAGAGGTTATCTTATCAAAGTTTTCTTAAATTTTATTTATTTTAATGAGTTTAACTTTCTGTATATACCCAAATTAAAAATCTGATTTCTCAAAGTACAAAATACCTTATTGTTCCCTCAAGAGTCAGAGGAGCTGATTGGTTCTGCATGTACATATATTGTCAGGGATCCCTCAGTGTCAGCCAGCCAATTAAAAAACCCCAAATATCAGCAGCAGGAAATGGTAAAATAAACATAATGAACTCTACTGATTTTAGATGGCACCATGATACTTTCAGCTGTGACCCCATGCACTGTAACATGAACTTTCTAGGCTGTGTCAGCCTCATATGTTGCTGGAGTGGGTATGTGCAGTAGTTCCATTTGGGACATACAACACTTGCAAATTTTGCAGCTCCTTAAACCGGTAGCTTTGAACAATATAGGGATTTTTCCAATATTAAATATACAATCAAAGAAGAAAATGTTGTAGAAGACAGTATTACAGAGACTTCTGTTCCTCAGGGAAAAAAAAAAACTTTCTCAGGGGTCCTAAGAAAAAAAGTGTAGGAGTCAGATTTTGAGAAGGGAACTTCAAAACAGAAGACTTGTTTTTTCTCTGAACAAGAAGACATTTCACCTTCCACATTGAACAGTAATTTTTAATGTAAAATCTAAGCCAGGCAGCTGAGTACCAAATTAGAAATTACAAACATCTTGCGCCCAGAATTGGAACAGCTGAAGAATAAGCAATTGTCTTCCTAAATATGTAGCAAATTGAATATACAATTGCCATGCCACTATTATTTCAACTTCAATTCTGCTGGCCTCACATTTCTAATTTTATTCCTCAATCAGGACTTCACAGAAGAATTATGGAAAACTACGGACAGAGCCATAATCTCAAACATCCTGCTGACTGATTCGATAGCCACAGATTCTCCAAGTCAGACATTACTGAAGAGTGGAAGTTCTTTTCTTTTATACAGGTGGTTTACTCGGATGCAGTGGAGTGATGCCAGTCACTTCAGATAGAGAATATTGTGCTCTGATTCATGAACTTCCAAAAAGAAATCCCAAGGGAGAAAACAGTCAAGGAATTTCTAGAATTTTTAAGAAAAAACATAATAAACATTTCTTCCTGGTTAATCATCTTCACTTTTTTTTGTCTGTTTGACTGCTATCAGAGCAGGGAAGGAGACAGCTAATTTAAATGTGTCTGCACAAACTACCAAAGCTATAAAAGGATATCTTGGATTATTTCATATGGCTTGATCATTGTAAGTGTTCAAATAGTCTTTTGAGAAGAAAAATGATTAATTTATTTCATAAGTATCACTTATTTCAATTAAAAAAAATCCAGAACTTTTAAAATCTCAAGTGGTATTCAGTGAAAAGAAGGATTAGTTCCTCAGAGACTCAATACTCCTCTTAACATTCAGAATTTCTGGTGCAATAATGGAGATACGAGGTATGACTGAATGCACAAAGAGCCAAACCTGTGAAAGAAAAACAAACCCAGGCTATCTTTTTTTTTTTTTTCCTCACATAAGCCTGAGTTTAGACTGCAACTATACTCCCAATACAAAAGCAAGTGCTGGAGAGAATTTTTTAAATCAATATTCAGTTAGAGTTCTACAGCATGACAATAGTCCTCTCACACATGGCTTCTAAGGAGCTGTTACAAACGGATTTTTGCAAAGCACCACATTTTTGTATCACTTCCACTGAATACCTTAAAAATCCAATCGTATCATTAAAGCCTTAATCTAAAGCCTATGATAAGCTATAACAATGAAGAATGTGAGCAAGGTAGGAAAAAAAACGTTTAAGTAACAAGCGTGTCATTTACTTAATAGTGAGCAAATATAAGTGGGCTTTGGTTTAATTTCTACTTGAAAATAATAAAAGTCCCTGCGCTGTGGGGCTGAGCAATATAGGAGCAGAAACCATTTGTCTATGCTACAGGAATCCTGAGAGATGTAGATCGTGATTGGATTCCGTTATTGCTGACATTTCACAAAGCCATTAAAAGAGAGAGCTCTCAGTCCTAGCACTTACAGTCAACTATCAAGTAAATCTAGTCACAGGTGAAGAGTACAAATTTAGAATGAGATGAGGACAGGAAGGCTGTAGGGGCATTTGGGCCAGCATGTAAACATTTATAGCAGCTAACACATACAGGAATGTATGTGTCTAAATGCACACATACACACGTATCCAAGCATAAAGGCACTTGTCATGAGCACTTAACTAAACATGGATTCCTCACTTATTTCACCAAGGTGAGTAAGGAAGGACTGACATTGAGCATGAAGACATTAGCACCTAAGGAGACCATTTGTCTCAAGTAGATGATAAAACATGAGACTGACCAGATGATGAACAAAGCCCAAAGTAAAAATTGACAGAGAATGTGAGGAGAGGAGGGGAGGGGAAAAAAAAAAAAAGCGCTTTCAAGAGCCTTCCTACTAAGCAGGAAAGGGTGGGACATATGAAAACAATAGCCATTTTCGTGAAATGGGTTTGTAAATTATTGTTGTCAATAGTGGACTAATTATTGTAGTCAATTGTGGACTAACTTTCACAAAATGACTGAGGTAGAAAAGGCCCTCTGGAGGTCATCTGGTCCAACATCCCTGCTCAACAGGGCCACCCAGATACAGTTGCCCAGGACCATGTCCAGATGCCTCTTCAGTATCTCCAAAGGGGGAGACTCCACAATGTCCCTGGGCAAGCTGTGCCAGTGTCCAATCACCCTCACAGTGAAAAAGTGCTCCCTGATGCTCAGAGGGAACCTCCTGTGTTTCAGCTTGTGCCCGTTTGTCACAATACCAATTTGTCATGGTTTCAGCTGGCATGGAGCTGACTTTCTTGCTGGCAGCTGGTGTGGTGCTGTGTTTTGGATTTGGTATTAGAGTGGTGTTGATGGCACACTGGTGTTTTGGTTGTCACTAAGCAATCAAGGACTTTTCCACTCCTCACACCTCCCTGCCAGCGAGTCAGCTGGGAGTCCACAAAAAGTTGGGAGGGGACACAGCCGGGACAGCTGACCCCAACTGACCAAAGGGATATTCCATACCGTGTGACATCATGCTCAGTATATGAAGCTGGGGGAAGAAGGAGGAAGGGGAGGGGGGGCATTTGGAGTTATGGCGTTTATCTTCCCAAACAACCAATGGGAGCCCTGCTGTCCTGGAGGTGGCTGATGGGAAGTAGTGAATTAATTCCTTGCTTTGCTTGCATGCACAGCTTCTTCTTTACTTGTTAAATTGTCTTTATCTCAATCCAGGAACTTCCTTTATTTTTTCCAATTCTTCTCCCCATCCCACTGGGGAGAGTGGGGGAGAGAAGTGAGCATGTGGCTGCATGGTCCTGCTTGCCAACTAGGGGTTAAACCACACCACCATTGCCTCTGGTCCTGCCACTGGGCACCACTGAAAAAAGCCTGGCTCTGTTTTCTTTGTACCCTCCCTTCAGGTATTTTTACTCATAGATAAGATCCCCCCTGAACCTTTTCTTCTCCAGGCTGAACGGTCCCAGCTCTCTCAGCCCTTCTTCATATGAAAGGCACTCCAGTCCCTTAATCATTTTTGTGGTCCTTCTGCCATGTGGCCACTTCAGTCATCAGTGTTTATTGTAAAATATTCCTGTATTCTTTTTCTTTTCATCTTTCTGCTTTTGAAGACTGAAGCTTTTTGCCCAGTGAAATTGCTATGCTATTTTCCAGTTATATGGTCAAGGAAAACTATCTTAAATTACAGATGTTCTGATGATTTGTTGCCTTGTGACATACAACATCCCTTCCCTAGCTGATTTGAAATAGACTATGAAATACAGTTATTCCACAGTCTTCCTACTTCAAAGCCTCTACACGCACATGAGCTCAAGCACATTCTGTTTCCAAGTTCTATGAGGAGGAGCTGGCGTTCACTTTTCCATCTAGAAACTAGAGCAGAAACAGCTGACGGGAGTCACATTTCATTTGTAGCAGGTTTCCACATGAGCTTTGTGTAGAATAACGCTGCATGACTTAAGATCTCTATGAATCTTTGAATTAGACCAGAGCCTTCAGGAAAATAACTGAGACTCGGGAGACACAAAAGCCAGGCTTATTTTCTCTTGCAATAGTGATAATTTTGTATTGTCATTACCACTTTTTAGAAGCAATGAGGCTGGCCTGTTGTCCTGATCCTTCAATCAATATTTTCTGGAATCAAAACATTATCTTGCTACCTATTTCAATAAAATGGGATTCCAAGAAGAAATGAATGTTTTTTTTAAAATTATAAAACAGTCTTCTGCTGCTCATGAATTCCTATGGTAACAGGAATTGAACACTTTTGACAGTTTTTCAGTATAATGTATTTCACCTAAGAGTGCAAAAATTTTAGCTGTAACACCCATTCAAACAAAGCAAATAATACTAGCCTTCAGAGTGAATCTTTGCAGAATGAAAAAGAAGATTTAATAAGAATATTATTAGTCATCCCGTACAAATACTTCAAAAGGCTTAAGGAACAGAACTTATAAAGTGTCTGTGTATAAGCCATGGCTTTGAAAAGAACAGTCGAATCCACATTTGCAGTAATGAAAATCAGTACAAATAAAAGAAAGTATGACAACTACCATTTTTGATCATAGCTTCAGCAACTCAGAATAATGTGTTAAATGGTTCTGCAGCACCCAGCAGCACTTGAGACAAAGGAATGGTCAGGCTGCTGTGGCAAAACAGGCTGCATTTTATCTGGTATTTAATTTCTGCATTGTTGATTCTGACCCTCAGTAAATGACACTCTGAAATTAAGAGTACTGGGAGCTGCAACAAAAGGATGTGGCCACTCGTCTGTTTCTTCACAAACTAGTAAAATTCTTAATGGTGCAGTGCAGAGATTTCAAGCATGATATTCAAGTATTCCAGCACCAAGTGCAAGGTGCAGATTTACGTGGGGTTGTATTATGTATTTCAGCTCCTTGCGAAGTGAATAAGGATAGTAACTGAAGAATGGGACACAGAGCTGCCTGCTTTTGGACTAGGGTCAAGGAAGGCACCCATAAGAAGCGTCAAAGTCATACACAATGTATCATCACTTCCAGTAAACTCAGGGCACCCATGGGAAAGTTTCAGAACCTGCCGCACCTCAATTAAAGACACATAAAAATATTTTAGCAGCTTACAACCTGGGGCAAAAGAGAAAGTATACACATCACCATAAGATAATAAATTGATGCAGGCAGGATATAGCAGACAAGGGGTCAGTTCTCTCCTCGGCCCAATGGCTTTCCCCAACATATCACTTCCCAGGCAGTTCTCTAAACTGCAGCATAACTGATCAGGGCTGAAGGGAGAAGGACTTTTTGTCCCTCCTCTTGGCAGGAGGACACCATGCAGCAAAACATTAGATAGAGGCAGCTAACGAAACAGCTTACAGGTGCTTTTAAGTACCCTATGGATTGTTGGAACCTGATCCCAGAGAGGTTCAGAACAGGTCAAACACCAACTGTTGCACCCCAGAGGTGAAATGGCCAAGGGATGTTTTATTACCAGCACACAAGTTTTATCCCAGTCATTGCGCTGTATGTTCTATTGTCAGCCAGGTCAACGTATTTGCACCAACACCCTTTAGGTCTTTCACACGTCAGACCTCTCAGAAACGGACAACTTATTTTTATCATCAATTTACACTGCAGAGCAGTCTTACTGTTTACAAATTGGGATTTTTTCGAATGAAACAAGACCAGAAGATGCACATCCAGAGTGAACGTCATGAACTCCAACCACAGTCTGTAGGATCAGAACTACTTCAAACAAACCCCTCCAAAATGCACATAGTATTGACATAAGGGTCTTCACACCAGCTGATTTGTTCCGCAGATCTACTCTTAACTGAATCACAGTACCCACTAACGCAGACAGTCAAAAGAGGAGGATTCAGTGTTTTAGTTCATAAATAAAGATTAAAACCGAGTTAGCTTTGCTATAGAAGCATCTGATCTGAACCCTTTCTTTCAACAGAGTTCAGTAAAAATTAGATTGGAATGGAAACTGCAGGGATGGACTTGTGAATCTTGGAGGGAATTTGATGATGCCAGAAATTTGAAAGAAAACATAGTCCAAATCTGAATTGAAGCAATAGAAAATGGTACTCAGTTCTTCTCTTATACTTTCTTTATAGCTTCACTTTTGTTTAAGGATGGTAATACATAACTTTTTAGGTAATTAACCACTCTTCAACCCCTTACAAAATGCCCATAGTCTCCACACAAAACATGCATAACTGCATGATATTCCCAGGCAACAGAGCTCAACAGATCTGACATCGGTGGCAACTGAGGAGGAAGAAAGGTCCATTTAAGTACTTGTCGGTGTACCGAGTCTGGCTGGGATGGAGTTAACTTTCTTAATAGCAGCCGATATGATGCTGTGTTTTGGACTTGTGACTAAAACAGCATTAATAACACCCCAATGTTTTGGCTATTGCAGAGCAGTCCTTGCACAGCATCAAGGCCATCTCTCTTCCTCATGCTACTCCCCATTGAGTAGGCTGGGAATGGGCAAGAATTTGGGAGAGGATAGCCAGGACAGCTGACCCCAACTGACCAAACAATCAGGGAGGCAGGGAGGACATTCGCAGTTATGTCATTTGTCTTCCTAAGTAACCGTTACGCATGACGAAGCTCTGCTTCCCAGGAAGCAGCTGAACATCTGCCTGCTGATAGGAAGTAATGAACAAATTCCTTATTTTGCTTTGCTTGGGCGCACAGATTTGTTTCACCTATTAAACTGTCTTTATCTCAAGCCACAAGTTTTCTTGGTTTTGTTCTTCTGATTCTCTCCCCCATCCCATAGCAGGGGGGGTGAGGGGAGTAAATGACCAACTGGGCAGGTGCTTAGTTGCTGGCCATGGTCAACCCACTACAGCTAAGCTAGAAAGAATGATATTCACTATAAGTAAGTGACCAAGGGCACCACCAAAAGAGGGAGGTGTAAATCCCTCCTTTAGTAACTATTTATTTTAATACAGTAGAACAACTTCAGACAGCAGAGACTGAAACTCTGGCTTAGGCTGCCACCAGCCTGAAAGACAGAACACACAACTGGCTTATCTGAGGACAAGCGTATGGTTTAAATAAGACCAAAAAGAAATCCAAAACCAAATCTTCCCGGTGAGGACTTCACCTACTGTCACACGCAATCCACATCATCATACGTCTCTTTCTCCAGTTACTATAACTTGTGTCTAAACAGTAGGTGAGGTTATAATAACACTTCTCTGTCTAGGCTGTAAACCAACCAAATGCCAGATGGCTGCACTGGGATGGCATTGAGTCCAAGCCAATAAAATCAGGGGAGGTGCAGTGAAGGAAAAGAAAACGAGAAAAAGCAAGCCCTCCATCATAATGTAGGGACTACTTTAGAGCAACAAACTGGGCAGATGGGAGGAATAAGGATTATTTATTTTTTTTAATACCTATTGAAATATTCTGAAGTGCTCAACCTTGTGATAAACTGGTACCTAGACCTCTGTTGTGGAAACAACTACAATAGAATACAGATTTTTCATCAATTTCTTAGAGTAAAAAATAGTAGACCACCTCCTACAAGTTGGAGAAAACACAAAGAGGAAGATTTTCCCATAGTTCATTCACATAAATAGGAAAAACATTTAGTTGAAAGGGTAGCTAAGAGGCAAGTTTGTATGCAAATGATTATGGAATGATACTGCTAATGCACCTTTAGTTAGGCAAAGAAAGAGAAGCACAGGTTTTAAGAATGTAGTCTTCAAAACAAATTTGCTAGCTAGGATAGCTGGGAAACAAGGATAAGCTCATAGTGGGGAAAAGAGATTTTCCTGTTCTTAAAGAATGATAGTAAGAACACAGAAAAAATTAATCCTTGAGCAGGTAAAGGACAAGAACTCATGAACTGTTCAGCAGCTTAAAAATTGAAAAAAGCAGCATATGAAATGAAAATGGGTTCAAATTACTGAGTGTAGGAGAGACAAATGAGAAAGTCCAGGGCAAAGTGAGATAGATGTTGTTCCTTGCTAACATTCACAAAGAATTTTCGATACATATGACAATCACAAGAAGAAAAGCAAAGGAAATGAAAAGATAAACAAGGCAAGAATTCTGGCTGGAAACAGAGAGAAAAGCCAAGACCCCACTGAATCACTGGATATTGAGGAAATGTTTTGGAAAGCATCACTACACATTTGCCGTATTTTTATCCCCTTCACTCAGCTTTCAGGATCCTGGGCTAGACAGATATTTGGTCTGACCCGCACTACAGCTACCCTTATGTTCTTTATCTATTCTTATATATTAGAACTGCTGAAGATCAGGACCATGAAGAGAAGAAATTCCAGAAATCATGGAAAGGTCATTAACTGCCTTTTATAGGGGTACAAGAAGGAGTCAAAAAAAAATATCATAAAATAGCTTAAATTCAATTCTCAAAAAAAAAAACTGGAACATGTAAGCAAGCTTATTTGTAAGCAATGTACAGACAGCGAAGATGAACGTTTAACCTGTCAAGAGTAAGTCATCGAATAAGTTGCATTTTCCTCTACAACATTTTTAATGTTTGTTTGTTTGGGTTGGTTTGTTGGTTTTTTTTTTCCAATTTCTTCTATGGATAACATTTTCTTGCTATCCTTAACTGAATATGTCTTGTTATCAGTGTCCCAGTGTGAAGACAGGAACACAAGTGCTCTTTAACAGGGGGATAGAGAGGGAGAAGGAAGGTATATCACTTAGCTGCAGCATATTATCACATTTTGATTTTCTCTAAAGTATTTGCTTAACTTCCAGAAACTGTGTCCCCAATCAGCCTGTTTCCATTAGCGATTTTATGTCACTCAAATTGATTTACAACTTTTCAGAGATCTATTTTTTGTCCCAATTTATCTTCATTGCTCAGCAGTCACCATAAATGGATATTCAGCCTTGGTCTTCCCTCTTAAAGGGATATCAGCTGAAGTCAGAGTTACAATTTTTTCTTCATCTGCTCCTTGACAACATTTGATAAAATGTGAATTAGTTCTTGTACAAACCACAATAATGGGGAATTAACTTCAGATGGGCCACTTCTTTCTATAGTGTGAATTCAGCCTCTGGAACACCTATAACTACTTTAAATCAATGTGGAAACATCACTATGCTATAAAATATAGTCCAACACTCCTGCCTTCAGTCTCCTTCTCACTGACTCTCACCTGTGGGAATAACAGATTAACAGAAAATCTTGAACAGCAAGTTAGAAGCATTGTCCAACAAGAGGCTGTCACAAGACAGATGTTAAGTAGAGATACGGGCTCTGATGTTCACTGGTTAGCATGACTGCAAGCCTTTCTTTAACAGCTTAAGCATTTGGAAGCATAATGCAGGATCTTGCAACTTCTTGACACAGTAAAGATAAGCGTCTGTTTAGGACACTACCTAAGAACAGGTTAGACAAAGTTCTTCTGTGACAGACTTCATAACTTTCCTAAAAACAAGTTCCAGTAGTTCACTGTTCTTGCTCTGAGAACAGTTTGCCCAGGAGTTCATCCAGCCTGTCCTTATAAGTCATATTTTGACACCTAATCATTCCTGTTACCCTCCTCAGAATTTTCTTCCATTTGCTCACTTGCTTCTGAAATGCAGTTAGGGGATGTTACGGGATGAAAAAGATATTAGCCACAAGCTCTACTTGTTTAGCTTATAATGTACTGTAATTTCCAGAGCCTTTTCTAAACTAGAACTGGTAGCCACTTGTTCTTAATTTTGGCTTTCTGCTTGATCACATTGCCCATTCCTGTCATTTGTCAGAACATTTTAGATTTTATTCTTTTATTCCACAGTGCTTGCACTCCTCCCCAGATTTAAACTGTTTGCAAATTTATTAAATCTACTCTCCATTCGACCATCCAGGTCCATCCATAATGTTACTGTTGTATAACACTGGATCCAGGACAGACAGCGATACCCAATGTGACATATTTTTCCTACTTTATTAATGATCTGTTAAGATCTTCTGAGTGCAGTTCTCCAATCACTTTTGCAGTTATCCACTAGTAGCTTTCCTGAAATCACTTATCAGAATGCCATCAGGACTGTCAAAATGCTTTCTAAAGCCAGAACTTTCTTCTCTGCCCACCATGGCCATACATTTCTCAGGATAGAAAAGTGATTTCAGTAAATCTCTTATCAATTATCACTTATCTGCTGTCAAGCTTCTATGTCCTTACCAATTAGTCAACTATTTTTCTTGGAAGCTGACTGGGCTAGACTTTTCTGACAAGTACTTTCAGCTCTCCAAGTGAAAGAAACACTAAACTTGCTCTTTTTTTTTTTTTTTCCTCCAGTGTTCTGACACATCACTGAATTCCCCAAAATAACTGAAAGGGTCTGACAAGCCTTTGTTTTTTTTGGCAGGGAGTGAGGGTGGAAGGGGGTGGTCAGAAGCAGGGAGGGATGTGTTATCTTGGGTTAAGCCTGTTGAAATTTATCCTAAAGTATCTTACTGAAGTACCCTCTTATTCTGTTCCATCTTTATTCAAAGCTATATTTTCCTGTTTCACCACTGGGTTAAATCTTTCAGCCACCAGCCCACAGGAATCAGCCACATGGCCCTTTCAGTGAAGACTGACAATAAAAACACAACAAAAGACTGACAACAAAAAAGTAAATCCTCTGATGGTCTTAGCAAGGCATGCTGAGACTCACTCCAAGTCACAGAGGAGTCCTTCCTTATTTTCTTAGTGATGTTTATAGGATTACCTTTTACTGTAATAAAGCCCTTCCCCTTTCACCTTTGTCTCAAAGATGATTCTGGGCTCCTCTCCGGGGCGTGCAATCCAGCCTGGCTTACTCCGTAGCTAGCTGTAAGCCCACCTGCTCAAGCACTGCAAATGCACTTACCTGCTAAGGAACAGGCAGGTGACGATGAGCCCACTCATCTCCATCTGATCGGTTCCTCATGGAGCCTCAAGGAGCAAGCGTGCACTGCAGTGCCTCAGCACCATTCAAGAACTCTTTTGTGGTGACCTGCCAAAAAAGCTTGGCTTCTCTCTCCACGGGTGACAGCTGTTCCCTAGCCCATGCAAGTCCATTGCCCTTTGGATACTCCAGCCACACGCAAGGGAGCTGGGCATTTCTAAGGCATACCAGAGATCTCCCACACGGTTGTGTGAAAAATGGCACCTTATCAACTTGCTGCTTACAGCACACTTAATTCAAGTCATAATACAGTAAAACACTCCAAAAAATTTTTTTTTATTTAAAAAAAAGCCATTACACACTGCTTGTTGAGAAGTCAAGATTAAATAAGATTAGGACGTGGAGGTAGAAGTAGAAAAAAGGGAACAGATGAGAAAAGAAAGAGCCCTTAGTGACCAGAATTCCCTGGGACACAGCTTCACAGCAACATAAGACTAATCAGAAAGGTTTCCCTTAGCCAGATAAGCGTCCTCCAGAGTGGCTAAGAGAGCATCAGATCCACCTTCACATCTGAGTGTGCAGCCCTGACAGGGACCTCCTTCCTCACCTGGTAGAGTGTGTTAGTTCTTATAGACATCTTCCTGAAGTCTTCCAAGGATGGACAATCTTTCTTCCAGAGACATCTGATGTGATCCTGTGAGCAACTTGCTGGCTGCCCTGAGAAGAGCACTCACAATCCTTCCACAGCTCCGTCCCCCCCACCCGTCATGCAGTCCTTCTCCCTCTTTTGCACCTCCTAGTCTGTTTACTTTTGCTATTACAGTACCAAACTGAATCAGCTCACAAGCAGATTAAGCAAGCACGAGATGCAGCAGGAATACAGAGAGAGGGGCAGGAAAAGGAAGCAGAATTGCCCCTTTTAGCAGCAAGCTGTTAAAGCAGTTCAGCACGACCCAGTTGCATCCTCATTCTATTCCTTATTTAAGGGACAATGCAATTGCTCTTCATTAAAATGGGCACTCTCACATTTCTATAGATATATACTTTTGAATCTTTCTGGTTAAAAAAAAAAATCTGATTCAAGAATGAGAACTCCTGCTTTCATTTTGATAACTTTCACTTCTGATAACTCAAAGTATGCTTAAATGCAAAACAATTTAGACTAAACTATATATTTCAAACTATACATTAATAAAATGTTATAAATGTGTCCACATCATGACAATTATAATTAACATTCCTATCTCTGGGGTGAGATGAGCCATAACAAAAGTAATTTTACTACTTTGGGGCAACATGTGACACCCTAGGAACTTTTTAAGATCAAACTTACATCATTGCTGTAGAAGAGGATTTTTTAAAAGTAAGAACTAATCACTTGGACAAGCTCAAGAAGTGGGCCCATGCAGACTGCATGAGGTTCAACAAGGCCAAGTGCAGGGTCCTCCACATGGGTCAGGATAAGCCCTAGCATCAATACAGGCTGGGAATGAAGAGATTGAGAGCAGCCCTGCCGAGAAGCACTTGGGGGTACTGGTGGATGAAAAGCTGGACGTGAACCGGCAATGTGTGCTTGCAGCCCAGAAGACCAACCGTATCCTGGGCTGCATGAAAAAAGTGTGGCCAGCAGGTCAAAGGAAGACATTCTGCCCCTCTACTTGGCTCTCATGAGACCCCACCTGGAGTACTGTGTCCAGCTCTGGAGCCCTCAGCACAGCAAAGATATGGACCTGTTGGAGCGGGACCAGAGGAGGGCCATCAAAATGATCCGAGGGATGGAGCACCTCTCCTATGAGGACAGGCTGAGAAAGTTGGGGCTGTTCAGCCGGGAGAAGAGAAGGCTCTGGGGAGACCTTATTGCAGCCTTTTGGTACTTAAAGGGGGCCTACAGGAAAGATGGGGGACAAGCCTTTTAGCAGGGCCTGTTGCAATAAGACAAGAGGTAATGATTTTAAACTGAAAGAGGGTAGGTTTAGACCAAATACAAGGAAGACATTTTCTGTGATGAGGGTGGTGAAACAGTAGAACAGTTTGCCCAGAGAGGTGGTAGATGCCCCACCCCTACAAACATTCAAGGTCAGGTTGGATGGTGCTCTGAGCAACTTGATCTCGTTGAAGATGTCACAGCTCATTGGAGGGGAGGTTGGACTAGGTGATCCTTAAAGGTCCCTTCCAACCCAAACTATTTTATGAACATATAAGACAAACAATACGACGTGCTTTAAGGACAGTTAAAATCTGGATATGACTTGCTTAGGCTGGACAACTCCAGAGGTACTCTGCCAAATCCCCCATGGGAGCACATCAGATAGTTTTTTTCTCCTTTATGTTGATGACAGCCACCGTAGGTGACTACAAAGCAGGATCGTCTTCAGAAAAGCGGGAACAAGAGCAGCTAACTGAATCCATTACAGTATGGAGAACAGCTCTCATCCAGCACACAGTTTAATAATAAAGTCTGATCTGTAAAGTTTTACAAGTGCAATTGCTCACACAGGAGCATTACAGATATGGGCATACAGTACCGGCATGTTTCAAAAAAAAAAAAAAATGATGCTGCATGAATTGTGATAAAATGTAAGGGAAATAAAGTACGTCTGCCAACTTGCAGCATAATCTTTGCAGTTAAAGAGCTCAGGATTTGCAAAACAACCACTGAGAACAGATTTCGAAAGAGTCCACACAATATACCTGTGTCAGAGAGCAGCAACAGGGCACTAAGTACAGTGAGAGAATGTAGTTTCTTTTATCCATGAGAGGATCGTGACCTAGAACTCAGCTAAGCAACCAGTTCTTAAATGCAACTCCCACACTACTTGAGGATAAATTTTGCAACATTGTTGTAACATGAGTGGATTCCTCAAAGCATTTGGAGATGATCTGCCCACAGGACTGGATGTCAATCCTGAAAAAGCATCTTAAAAAATAAGTTGAAAAACAAAGGCAAAGTCATAAAGCCTAAAAAATCATCATTGGAGAACAGTGAGTTAAGTCCTGTGTTGAAGATAAATAGGTAAATCTATATAAGGCCCCTTCAGAAACAGATGGAATAAGATTAAAAGTAACACTCTCAGGAGTGATATGCCAGCATTTCTGAGCTCTTCAGTTCAAAACATCCCCATCGTATCAGACAACTCAGAGATGCTGCTACAAAGATTTGTTCAGGCACTAGCCTAAAACAGAACACTAATATGGAAACATTTCTATTTAGAGCACATTCCTCAAGACAGAAATTCACGTACGTGAAGAGCAGCCCTTCTCCACATTACTCATCCAGCCCAATCGCAGATTTGCCAAGTCTGAATGACGTACTTATCACTGTGTCTTTGGCAGGGGACCTGGGAGCCTTACTGGGAACTGTGAAGACACATCCAGCAAGCCTGTCAAAACAGGGGCTGTTCACACGTAGCTGAGAGGATGAGACAGAACCATCCTCACATGACTTCTGCAGTTGCACCGGAAATCTGCGGAAACACTTGAAAGGCATTAAAACAGCTCCCCGCTCCACTGTAGGAGGACGCCAGCTTGTCGGGATGCTGATCTTAAGCTTCTAAAGCAAAAAGTAGACGTGCTTTCACCAGTGAAAGAAGGCAGCATTCCCATTGGTGGGATGCGGATTTCTACTGTTACTGCTTAGAGCTGGCACCGTTTGTCTGCTCAGCAAGTCTTGCACATCAGTGCTGGTTCCACACACATCACACGGCTAGCACAGGTTCCACAGCGTGATAAATCCTTTGTTCATCAGGGCAACTTTTTTAGGGATGAATGAGTGCTCTTTTGCTCGATTATGTTACGATGCAGCTTCTTTGAAGCCTGTAGGACCAGTCTAGCTATTCTTGGAATACCTCCAAGGCCCCCAAAATTATGATTTGCTGCCAGCCAGGCACACCACCATCAGTCTTGGCTTGTGGATGCACTGCAAAGCAATTGTCTATAGAAGCTGGTTCTTCTGCTTTTCTGTCTTTGATGTCAAAAGATGTTTAGAAGTCTGCAATAGATCCAGTTCAACAGCAGGGATATTGAGTGCTCCCTCAGACAATGGTGATGACAATTCTTCTCCAGTTGTGGAAAAGAAGTTTGTTCCACTCAAACTGAGGGTAGTGCCATGATCCACCAATACTGGGTAGGTATTGCTAGTTGTCTGCATGAAGTGGGTAGTCCCAGCTGTATTTCAAACAGGGTAAGTTGGATGTTAGGCATGTCTTGCAGAAAAAAACATCTCTGAACATAGAATGGACTTCAATTACAGATATCTAGGAAGCCTGGTAGCTCAAATCAGATATAGTCTGCTTAAAATTAGATGGCTCAGGATTTAGATAGGACTTGCCGAGATTAAGTTCTGCCCACAACTTTTCATCAATCTTTGCTATTAATGCAAAAGAATTCAGCTGCCAGGTCTAAAAACCTAGGTTCAGCCCCCACCCAGCTCCCACCAAATGTTTATGTCTTGCTTATGAAAGATGCAAAGCCACATTCCCAAATAGATCTCAATAGCTATACTGGCTAACTCATCAAGAGAACAGTTCTACGTAGATTCTATGAAGAGAATCATAGAATGGTTTGGAAGGAACATTTAAAGGTCATCTGGTCCAACCTCCCCTCCAATGAGCAGTGACATCTTCCATGACATCAGGTTGCTCAGAGTACCATCCAACCTGACCGTGAATGTTTCCAGGGATGGGGTATCTACCACCTCTCTGGGCAAACTGTTCTACTGTTTCACCACCCTCATCACAGAAAACGTCTTCCTTGTATCTAGTCTAAACCTACCCTCTTTTAGTTTAAAATCATTACCTTTTGTCTTATTGCAACAGGCCCTGCTAAAAGGCTTGTCCCCCATCTTTCCTGTAGGCCCCCTTTAAGTACCAAAAGGCTGCAATAAGGTCTCCCCAGAGCCTTCTCTTCTCCTGGCTGAACAGCCCCAACTTTCTCAGCCTGTCCTCATAGGAGAGGTGCTCCATCCCTCTGATCATTTTGATGGCCTTCCTCTGGACCCGCTCCAACAGGTCCATATCTTTGCTGTGCTGAGGGCTCCAGAGCTGGACACAGTACTCCAGGTGGGGTCTCATGAGAGCCAAGTAGAGGGGCAGAATGACCTCCTTCGACCTGCTGGCCACGCTTCTTTTCATGCGGCCCAGGATCCAGTTGGTCTTCTGGGCTGCAAGCACACCTTGCCAGTTCACGTCCAGCTTTTCATCCACCAGTACCCTCAAGTGCTTCTCGGCAGGGCTGCTCTCAGTCGCTTCATCCCCCAGCCTATATTGAAAATGGGGGTTGTTCCGACCCATGTGGAGGACCATGCACTTGGCCTGGTTGAACCTCATGCGGTTCATGCAGGCCCACTTCTTGAGCTTGTCCAGGTCCCTTTGGATGGCACCCTGTCTCTCAGGCGTGTCAACTGCACCACTCAGCTTGGTGTCGTCTGCAAACTTGAGGGTACATTTGATCCCACTATGTCATTGACGAAGATATTAAACAGTACTGGTCCCAGTATGGATCTGTGAGGGACACCACTTGTTACTGATCTCCATCCGGACATTGAGCTGTTGACCAATCCTCTCTGTATGTGACCATCCAGCCAATTCCTTATCCACCAAACAGTCCACCCATCAAATCCATACTTCTCCAATTTAGAGAGAAGGATGTTGGGGGGACTGTGTTAAAGGCTTTACAAAAGTCCAGAGAGAGAAAACATCTGCATCTCTTCCCTTTCTGACTGATGCAGTAGAAAAATCTGATTCCCTGTCTGCAATGAAAGCCTCTTCATAGATCAAAACTTAGGAACCTACACACCAGGTTTATGTCCTGGACATCTGCAACCAGCAAGCTCCTTTCTTAGCACTCTAGTTTTACACACACCATCCTGCAGAATTAACTCTTCCCACCATGAGAATCAGCCTAGAGTAAAGCAGCATCTAACTGTCAGATACCAGATTATCTAAAACTTAAGTTGTATTGGGCTCTACAGTGCAAGCTGCAAGTTCTTCTGTAGATCTAGGACACGGAAGAGTGTCTTCTCTCAAACTTTGTCTTGTCTATGAAAAATTGCTTCTTCAAACACATCCTAAAGATGTCAGCATCTTCCAGTGTATTGTCAGGTAGAGTTTGGATAGGCTTTAAATAGCACAGGGCTAGGAGTCACATATTAAAAATAGTAACTACAAAAAAAAAAGTTCTCTCTATCATTAAGTGTCCTAACACTATGCTCAAAGCTAGGTCAGGAAAGATGCAACCCAGCTTCTTACAGTACCCTTCTGCTCCCTATCAGAAGTAGGGACATGACTAGTTAAGCCTGAAAACTGTTCCACAACAATTGCGTTAGTCAAGCATTGGTTTTTCAGCAATGTATTTTCAAATACAGAAAAACTGCTAGCATGCTCAGCTCCATTCATTTGAAGGACATATACATATATAATTTTAATTCCTTCATGAACTGGGAAAGAAAACAGTTTGGTTTATATTTTCCTTAAGTACATCAAGCACAAAAGCAGCATATTCCACATCACCTAGGATCTGAACTCATAGAGGTTTTCACTAGGAGCTGCTCCCCTCATTTTTGAAAATCCTACACTGAAGTAATATTATCAGTGTCTGCACAACTTCAATGCATATTTTTCTAGTTAAGGATATTAATAAAACTGTCATTATTTCTTCAAAATCAATTTCTGAAAAGGACAAAGTACCCACTTCATAGTTGGGAAAATGAGGATTTCTCTGGAGTTCATGTTTTATAATTGCGATATTTTTTCTCCATGCATGAGAAAGTTATGTCTGTTATTAAGAACTTAACTTCCAGGTTCAAATAAGAAGGTGTTCTACAATCAGGACTATGCATCTCAAAACAAAAAACACACTTTTCTTTACAATAAATTGAAGTTTTCTTCACTGACCCATTCAAAAAGAATATTCCATGCAAGTCAGATACACCTCCCATCAGCATCTTGATCATTTCTGTTTGGAAAGGATGTAAAGTCAGCAGGCAGTAAGAATTCAGATTTGCAATAACTTTAAAGTTTAGACAACAAGTACAATTCAGAGAAGTTTAGGACATAAGTGATACCTTTCAATTACACAGCAAATATCAGAATTAAACATTTCAGTCCCAGGATATTCCTTCAAGTGTCCAATGCAATAATAAGTTCATAAGCTGCAGGGGGTGGGGGGATATCGTAGACATTCACATTCATAAAAATCCTTCGTGCTGTCCTGACTCCAAAGTCCTCTTAGATGAAGTGATACACTTACTTCATGTGGGAGAATTTTTAAACTCTATATAGCTCACAGTAACATCATGATTTATGTTTAAGCAGCTTAGCAGAAGCTGAGGCACCATTAAATCAATCTATATTTTACTTCCTTACAGGAAGTTTGATACCTTCTGGTGAAGAGCCCCATATCCAGACTTGAATTTCAGTAGGAAGTACACACATGTTCATCTTCACATTTCCTTGGATGTTCTCAGTCTCTACCTTTATGCAAGATATTTGGATTCTCATGATAAGGATTTTGACATCATTCTTCAAAATTGTTCCAACAAAAAATAAATTCAAGTTGCATGTTTTACAGGCAACCTGCATATCTTCTCTGGGGAAAAAAGCAGGTATGTTTATAACAAGCAAAATTAAGAATCAACCTTAATCAGCCCCACATGTCCTTCTGGGTGGTGAACACGGGAGGATCAGGAAGCTTACCAGATCTGTATGGCTTACCTCCAAGATTAACTGAGTTCTTACCAGTTCTCAAAAAACCAAAATTCTCCTAAATATATCACTCTCTTCCTAGAGGTAAGTCTGGAAGAAAGCTCTAAATACAGTTTCGTTAAATGTGCTTAAATTGTCTGTTTATTTCAAAGAAATAATCCTCTTTATAGCTATAAAATTGATTGAAGTGCTATCAGTCATGCAATTTTTCTGAATAGGAGGATGTTAAAATTAGTGCAACTTCCAGATAATTTCTGTAACAACCACATCTCACTAAAGTTGGTCGAGAACACTAGAATTTGATTCATTTAATTACCCAGAATTGGCAAGTATCTTAATTTAGAAGCAGAATTTGTTTTAAAATTTAGACTATTAACAGAAATTGATCTTACCACGATCACAAGGCTTTTATTTCTTTTGAGAAGTATAGTCAAAATACACATTTCCAGGAGAAAATTCTCAGTTTCATTTCTTTGCTTTATCTGCAAGAAAGGTGACTTTGCAGAAGGCTGTAAGAGAACAGATCTACACTAATGTAAGAAGACGTATTATCAATACTAACTATAATCTTCAACTTAAGAGCCTGAAAAATGTTTCAGCTTGAGTATTTCAAATTATTTCAGACAGGAATTAATCTTTCTCCTTCGTTTAATCTCACAAGCAGCTCTTTAATTTCCCTACCCGTATCCCAAACTGTTTCAGCGCTGTCATAATGGGTTGAATATCTACTTACTTAGATGGAGACAAGTTACATTCTACACTTAATCAGTTTTCTGAAATACTTCAACTGTAACTCTCTGCCCACCAGTAGTTTTGTTAGTATTTTAGGATAAACCACGTAATAGTTTCTACAAGGGGTAATGTTTTTCAAAATGCTGTTGTAGACCAGCGGCCAATCTGGGAACTTGTGTTGAGAAAGTCAAATAACAAAACAATTTCTAAGCAGTAGAAATCTGAGGAGTTATGTGTACACTGATTATTCAGAAGCAAAACAGGAGCACTGAAAGGGTTCATTAGTTTTTAGCTTAAGTCGTCACATCACCTGAGCATGAAATTAGCATTCTACCTGGCATGACTCTGGTAGAGGTACACTCTACCTAGGAGGGGGTTACTGTTTTCAGTGCAAAAACCTCCAGTCCACCCTGAAATCATTTCCTGAACTTAAAGCAGAAAATACAAAAAGGTCGCAGATGTTTCTTTGCACTCTTTACCAGGAAAGGCTTTTCACTCCTTTCTGAC
>NW_009647423.1:427636-437799 GCF_000708025.1 Charadrius vociferus | reverse complement strand
GTACTGTCAGCTTTCAGCTAGGAAACAAACCAGACTATTACAGGCTTTATTACATTTATGATTTGTTAACTCCAAAAAAAAATGACCAATCACTATAGAACAAGCAGCAAGACGAGGACTCATTTGGCACACTGCTGCTTCGAATTGTATTAAACATATTCCTGGTGACTATGGTTTATGCTTGATGTATCAGCAAGATTTAAGGCTCGCTAGTTTCTATATGTTCATGAGCCTCCAACATGATAGAAGCTGCCCAGAAAAGTACAATAACAACAAAAAAAAAAAATCTACCTTAAGCCAGGTCTGACAGTAGCACTGCACCTAGTCAGAAGTTTTGAAACAGACTACAAAGATGGATTTGAATATCATCCATATAATCAAAGCAGTAAAACAATTCTGATGCCTTTAAGTGACTTTAGTCCAGAAAATTGAGATTGCTGAAGATTGGGTTGAGGGTGTTAGATGTTTGCTTATCAGCTAGAATACTGTATTATAACATGACTGGAAAGTTCAAATTTGCTCCAAAACCTGCAGAAAACTCTAGACTATCATTTCATAGCTAACAGCTAAATGAGTGAACTATTTCAATGCTACTACACATGCTGCCACAGCAGGGATAACTTTGTGGAAAAAAGTAATTAATTGTTTTACTTGCAAGTATCTTATCGAAGACAGCACAAAACTAGGAAGTAATATATTGCAAGTTCTGTTTCTTGAAGTTTGTGCAAGTATTGATCAGAGCCAAGTATAAAACTAGGAAGTAATATATTGCAAGTTTCTGCAAGTATTGATCAGAGCCAAGTACTTTAAGCCAGGCTATCTTAAATTTCACTGCTAGTTTTCTTCATCAGGTGATACTGGATGTACAAATCCAGTTGGTGAGTTCATCACACAGTAAATTTCAAAAACAGCTGTAATTTATTTTAAAGGCATAGTACATTTAAAAATGTCAAGTTTCCATCACATGAAGTGTTGATTTGAGTTCTTGAGTGTATATTCACTGAAATTACATTAGTGCATACAAAATCTTTCAAAACCTTGTCAGTCAAATGGTTCACTGAATTCCTGAGAAACTTTAGTGAGAGTGTGGCAGGTGAAGAATAATTCTGATTATAAATGCTTACAGTTATTTACTGCTTGTATGACAGAGGGTGACAGCAAGTGTCTGAAACAACTTTTGAGCTCTCATGCAGAAGCCTGCTTCTTGCTAGTTGCAATTAGCAATGGGCTGGTTGTAAATCTGGTTAACACCTGGATTAGAAAAGTGGTACTTACTGAATCCTCCAATTAAAAAGAGACAAGAGGTGAAGCTGCCAGTTCAAAGGCAAATCAACATATTTCTGCTTATAGACTATTTAGACAGGAAACAGGACTGGATTAGGAAGAACCTGGACAAAAAGAAAAGCCTGGAAGCAGGGGACACCTATAGCAATATACACCCAGGGACTGGCCAGGCATCCTGGCTAATGACTGCACGCAACACGCAAGCAGCTACACAGCATGAAACCAACACCTTCCCACCTGTCTTACCCAGACAAGCAGCAGTCTCCCCAGTGAGAAGTTCAGACAGAATGGATACAATTCGGCAAAACTGGGTATTGCAGCTCAGTCTTGCACCCAGAAAGATTAACAAAAAAATCTGTACATGATACAGCCAAAGAAGGAAGTGATAATTATCATTGATTAAAGCTGAAGATTACATATGAAAAAACCCACAAAAAAGGAGCAGTTAACTTTATTTAATTTAGCTCATGTAAGTTTTCCACCAGGGCATCCACAAAGAAGAATACTCGAACTTCTTGATATCCTCTGGATGCAGCGTCCAGACAGTTAACATCAGGTTCCACCTTCTGTCTGAGTTACTTGAACTTCTTATAAATAATTCCTTGCAAGTTTGCCCAGTGGTCATGTTTAGTGTTTGGCTAATTCTAGTCAAAGGGAGCTCAGACTTCCTAGTCAAGTTTCACTACCTTCTACCAGTGTTTGAATATATTCATCCTTCCAAATATCTCATTGGTAGCAAACAGATTGACTGCTATTAGTTGAGCAGACTTAACTGCGTATTTGCAGCTCACGATTGAGCTACATCAGACATTCTTCCAGGTTGCCACATAAACTTGTGTGTTATCAGAGCAGCTGACACAGAAGGCTTGTTAAAAGACTTCAGTTTTGTTTGTTCCTGTAAGAGTCCAAACATCCATTCCCTGTGTTCATGCATTAACTAAGGAACTCAACTAAGACTTCTTGAAATGCTGACACTAAATTAAAATTCAGAAGTTCCTGAGAGCCTGCTCTTCCAAAGTAATGCAGGAAGAGGCAGACTGTTTTTGAAATAACTGAACAAAAACCCGTCAGTTTGAAGAGTTTGCAAACATCTAAGCAGGACATTATATTAATAATTCCCCTACATTTCAATAATTATTTAACAATTAGTCTTACAAAAAGATTACTTAAGTTAAATTTCCATGTGCTTGCATGGACCCTAATTTCCCTCAGGCAGTATCAGAAGTTTAAAAACGTGTACTTGTAAACATTTTCTTTCAGACTCTTTTAAAGGATATCTGAAGATATTTTTCAGCCTTATAAATATAGCTCAGTAACTATATAGCTAAAATAACATTACTTTACAAAGACAACATGAGTGACAAAAATATTTATGAACTGTGTTTATATAAACATATTGGCTTGTAAACAAGTTGACAACATTTACATTAAATATTTAAAGAAAACTTCAAAGTAGGCAATTTGCATTAAAGAGAAAAATAAGTTAAAAATTAATCACATCTTAATTACTCCATTGGTTATTACTAAATCAGGCACCTGGCAATTTCAGAACTCAACTGTACTAAAACACTTAACAATGCTGAATATTGCTATTTACACTAATGATTTCCTTTGATAGAGTAAAAGCCACCTCATAGTTACCTGAGGATTCCCACGGTAACTCAGTGGGGATAACAGTACGAAAATGACTTATTCTTCACAAACTGGGAACTCGCCACTTAGGTGGATTTTTTTTGTTTTTTTGCATACTTTAAGGACAGTCTTTTGTTCACTATAGTTTTATATGGGAATCCCAGAAATGTCAGCAAAACTAAATACAAAAGTTAAGTCACATCCTTCTGAAAGTGTAAACCTCATCCAAATCTTTCTAGCAATGTTTGCACCAGCTGTTTTGCTGATTTTAGCTAGTTTTATTTATGAGCTTGAATAAAAAAGTCCTAAAGGTTAACCATGAAGTTATTTAAGAAAACTTAAGTTAACAGAACAGCAACATGAATTATGAAATAGTTACAACAGTTCATCAAATTATACATCAGTAAGTTACATATACATTTAATCATAAAACAGTATTTTCTATATATTATTCAAACCCAGCTTCAATATTTGTTCTGCTACAACAGTGATACTCAAAGTGATATTCAGTGTTTTACCCCTTTAAATGAGTACACTTATTTCCTCTATTTTTACAGGTGCAAGGATGCTTATTTGGATACCAACTTCATATGGGTATGACTTTCAACATAATTTTTAATTACATTTTTCCATCTTGAATGCAAAAGGCTATCAATGGTAATAAACAGACAGTTCATCATCACTCATGTCTGAATCATCTTCATCCACTTCACCTTCAATGACCGATTTCTTGCCTTTGCAGCATGAAACAATTAATCCAATTAAAAAGACCTGCAAATTTAAAATAAGTAGTAAGAATTCCTGTTATTCAATTGAGTGGCATACAAGCGCAATATATGTAAAACAAAATGGCAGTTTAGTGATGCAAATGATTCAATGACAACTACTGTAAATTATCCGACTTGATTCAGTGATCAAAAGTACTTACTGCAATGAATGCCCAGTTCCCAAAGTAATAGGCAGCACTGAAGAACCAAAATTTATGAAGAAAGAGGTATGTTCGAGTAACAATACACTGATCTAAAAGGAAAGCAAATAGTACTGATTAACACAGAACAAATTAAAGTCAGCTAATTCCAATTCATAGGATAATAATCCATCAGTTTTAGAGAGTGTTCAGCTCTGAAGAACAATTACAGTCCATTAAATCAAATTTACTCTCCTCTACCAAGAAGGTATACAAGAGGGATATTTGTTATTATGAGAGACTGAATGAAAAAAGGTAACACCAAGAGTTGTACAGGTAAACCCATTACTATCGGGTACAATTTCTCCTACAGATGTGTCAATTATTGCCTGTTCTGACAGATTCTAGTTACTAACTTCCCATTTTAGATAAACTGTGGCCATAAGGAGGGAAAAAAAAAAAAGCAGATTCTGCATTAAAACCACATTTCAGTACTTCAAAAAAAATGTCTCTCTACCAAGATTGCACAAGTTTTATAAAAACTGAAGTCAATTACAATGTTGAGTCATGTAAGCAAAAAAACCAACCCACCACATACTGGGTGTTTTAGATAGAGGGCTTATTTGTACTCAAGACCTGACAATACCAGTTAAATCCTACTCCTTCTCTAGCACCATAAATACAGCCACATCTACAAATACTCCTTAAGTATTCTTCTCCATTGAGAAGTGGCAGATTTTAACAGAATTAAGAATAAAATTGTCAGGGCATTTTTAAGACTGCAGACAGGCAGCATAGAGGCTTTTATGGGACACAGCCTGTAACATTCAAAGGCCACATCAGAGGGCAGCCAGCAGGGCACGCGTGCCAGCTGACGAATCTCTCCAGTGCAAGGAGAGGAGCGCAGAGAGTTCATGGTAAGGTATAACGTGATCTCCTGTTTTTTTTTTTCCTCAATTACCATGCTTCAGACCCTACCTAAACCCCATTACAGAGTAGAAATCAGTAGCTAAACATTTTGAACACTAGAGAAAGTACGCAACCCAAGATTTGCTTGTTTTTTCCCTCAGTTCTGAGCATCAGTTTGGAAATACCCTCTAGGTGCAGCTGAAGGACAGACTTCCCACCTCCTGAAGTTGTGAGTGATGCGCTGCTGCTTATATAGTTTAACTTTTAGCAGCCTTCTAACCAGCTAGCAAGCTGACAGTCATCAGGTTCTGAAGGTATTTTATTTAAAGATTCAACTTCCACATTAGATCACAAGCTTGTTAACGATAGCTCACAATTTCCTGGGGAGAGAAGAGTTAGGAGTTAAGGATAGGTCTTTTTCAGGAAGGTCTGCAGCTTGACCTTGCCAGAATGATCCCCCCATACCAAATCCGTACACTCTCTAGAATAATTGTACCTAAACAGAGAAGCAACTCCATTCCTTCAAACAGCTCTCTAAAAACTTACGCTTTATAAAAATAACAGAATAATTTAAAATACTAAGCTACTACTACTTTATGCAGCAGACCAATTTCTGGAATCTATTACACAGTATCAGCAGACCAAAAAAAAGAAGTGAAACTGGGATTTCACAACTACTAGCCACAAGGGATACGACACACAAATAGGCACACTCTGCAAATAATTAAAGTGCAAACCAGCTTAATTAGAGAAAGCATGCTTCTCCACAAACATGTACAGAGTGAAGTACAAGGAATTCGGCTGAACTACTCCATCCTGGTTTTCCAGACTAGATCTCAGTTATGCAGAGAAAACTGATTCCCCCTCCCCATTAACACCAGTCAACAGAACTTACCCTGCAAAAGAGGGAAAAAAATTGTAAAGTAGCACACCACTCACAACATGCCATTATTTGCTAGCATGACTTGTCCATAGAAAAAGTGAAGTTTCCAAAGTAAGAAATGCTGTTAAAGCGAAGATGCTTCATAATTGCAGATAGTATTGTCAACACCATCTGCAGCTCTCCAGCTGGTTACTTGACTTTCAGATGGCTCTCCACAGTAATTGGATTAAATAGATGATGGTAAATATTTTAGAACAGTTTGACCTTGAGAAAAAACATTTCTATGGAACATGTCATAAGTTCAGCTAACTAAATTTTAGTTATTCCTTCTGAACAAAGATCTTATTAAATAGGATGGCATAACATGACTTTTTAATCAACTTATTCCTCCATGATACATAATTTAGAATAAATTATAATAACCTGAATGAAGAACACTACTTGTTATCCAGCATGATCATTGTCAATATTACTGACATATCGTGATCACTTGGAAAAAAAGTACAAATGGAAAGCTACCAAGTCTCCAATAGGTTACTGCCACCACTTTAGGAACACAGCATATTATGTAGTGCTGACCAAGCAAAAGCGCGAAAAAGCCAGGATTCTAGACAAAATAATTTTTAAACAAGGGATGACGAGTGCCAATAGCCACACTACCGGAAGAGTCAATTATATTTTACTTCAGGTCCGCTGATGAAGTTTTTCATTCTGGTGAATTAGAAAACCTTTAGGCTCAACGTACTAATATTTTCAAACAAAGACTTCATCCAAGAATTGAATTAACTACTTTAAGATTAATTACAAGGATAAACAAATCTGTTGATAAACAAATCTTAAAGCCTAAAAAGTCATTTCATGCACTGAAAACTCAAATGATGAGAACTTACTTACAGATTACGTCTGTCTTTTCTGCATCTCAAAATACAGTGAGATTGCACAAATGCACATAGAAGGAACAGTTTCTTAGGGAAGAGTTACAAATTGTTACAAAAAATGTAATTTAAGAACATCGGCATTCTTTGGGAATCAATACTGATGTGCACACTTGTTTTATCTCTTCATTAATCAACTGGACAATGAAACAGATTATATCACCTGTAAATCTGTACATCAAACAGGGGAGAAGTGGTAAGCAGAAGCCTAACACATTTGATGGTAAGATTCAGAGGGACATAATTTTTCCAGCCCCTTGCAGTATTCCTCAAAGTTTGACAGAGACAGAAGTCCTGCACCTGGAACAAAGTGACGCCATGCAACAGTGCAGGCTGAGGGTGACCAGATACAATCCAAATACGCAGACAGTGACCTCACGTCCCAGCAGGCAAACAGAACATGTAGTTACCAGTGTTCATCTGCAATTCAAAACTGTAACTGAATACCAGGCTTCACTAACAGGACTACAGCCAGCAGGTCCAGGGGAGAGATGACTTCCTTCTACTCTGACTGGAACTGCGTCTGCAACAGTGCCATTTTGGGCTCCCCAGTAAGAAAGAAGCATTGATGCGCTGGAGCGAGTCCAGCAGAGAACCACTGCAACAGCCAGAACAGATAGCACACAATGAAGTGTTTGTTCAGCTTGAAGTAAAGGTTTTGGCAAGTGTGTCTTACTGCTACCTCTGCTATCTAGTGGGGGCCTATAAAATACAGGGCAAGATTCTTCCTAGACCTGCACAAAAGCACAACAGACGACAGAGCTGCAGCAAGAAACATTCCTATGAGGTAACAGTGTTTAACTGTGATGGTGAAGCTTCTCCTGTCACCTCTACCCAAAGAGGTTTCAGAATCTACATCTGTGGAGGCATTCGCAACTGGATGGACCTGAGCAACTTTCTCTCCTTGACCCTGCTGTGGGGCTGGACCAGACTACCTCTTGAGGTCCTGTGTGTGCTCAAAATCATTACAATTCACATTACATGAAGGTATAGAGACAACATGAATAGATCTAACACTAAACATGGTATTTTGGATGGAAAACCCAGACTGAGAATGTCATCCACAGTAAGATGAAGTTTACATGCCCAATTTCAAGCAGAACCTAATTTTGATTAAGATACACTCAAACCCACTTCCAAAGGAAAACCTAAAGCTTTACTGTGCTAGAATATATAAGCATCACATATTCCAAATCTTAAAAGCAGTGAAGGAATGGCTTCAGGTATCCAAGAACACTCACTGTTTCACACAACCCTGCCGCCAATCATTCAAAAGCTGTGTTGCAAGAAGCAGCTGCTGCTTGCGGTCCAACTTGCAACTTGAGCTTCAAGAAAGGGTTTGATGTGTTTCTAAACTTAAATTATACATCAAGTTCCAAAAGGTTTGGTATTTCACCAGGGAAAGCGTGGAGGGGAAACCTGCATTTCTTCCTTACAGGCATTACTTCTGGGCTTGCATCTGGCCTCAACAGTTTAAATCATCTAACTTGGATAGGACCATTTATATGGGGTGATGGTTAACGCACAGCTCTGGTATCTTGGATGCAGAAGCAGTTCAACAACTGTGACATCTTAAACACATTCTTTCTGGCTTTTGTTAATTTCCAGATATTATTTCCTCATTGTGCTACTGAGATACGATGACACACCTATTTTACTATTTACTGTCATTCCTGTATGCCTCACTTAGGTTACATGACTACAGACAAGCGACATCTTGTATCACAGAACGAATAACATTCCTACAGGCCAAGTCAGTTCTACATCACAATAAAACAGTCAGCTGCCTCGAAATTGTTTTTAAAGATGCTCATATTTTTTTACTATGGTTTTCCTGCAACAAAGCTAAAATGCTTTTTGACAACCAACCAACCAGAGCAAGAATAGTTGGCTTTGAATGCTGTAGCTTCTGCAATGCAGCTGGATAGACCACTCCTAAACATCATCTTAGATGTTATCTGGCACCTACAAGTAGTATCAATATTAATGTTTCTCTGCCACAGTGTAACTGTATTTTAAACAAAGTGAGAGAAACCCTAGAATTCGTATGAACTAAGCAGGTACAGAGCAAAGATTTCAGGCTTGAAAACAGCCTCAGAAAAGAAACATGCTTTTTCCTACCAGAATCTACGCAACAGCAGGTGAAGCAGCCTTCAGGTTATTTTACTTTAAAGATCTATGACAAAAAATGTTTTACTGGATGGTAGAATGATTCCCAGATAGGTATGTCCCTTAAGCAGCTCACTAAGGTAAACTAAGGGCTCTGACAAAGCTTTGCTATTTTTACAATGGCAACATCTTTTTTTTTTTTCCCCCAGCAATATATGCAATGCTTTCTCCAACTTCAAAATAAAAGGAATTTCTTAATTGGATATCTCACCTTGTCTTGGCTAAGTGTGTTGTAACTCAGACCACTTATGAAAAACTATGGAAATGTGTAAGACCCATGGATTAGCTATATGTAGCTATAGAGTACACAGAATAAGAGTCCTATTATTTAGTTTTGTCTTGCAATTCAACATTTCACTAGGGAAATCATGCAAAGAGTTATAGTCAATTTATAGTAATCAAACTGACCAAAAAAGTTAAGTAACTGACTGTACAAACAAACTACACCACGAAGTTAATGACCACAAAAACCCATGACACTTCAACTAGGTAAGAAACCAAGTAACCTCTAATGGCATAAGACCCATACAACCACATTCATCACTGCATAATGTCCAATTAATTTTTCTCTCAAGAAACAGTGACACTTCCACTTCTAGCATAAATACCCATTCAGTGATCAGAATCCCTTTTGACCATTGGAAGAAAGGAGCACTAAACTACTTTAAGCAATCCTGAGACATATGTACAGGTTTTCACATTTAATAAAAAAAAATGTCAAACAAGATTGTGGAAATAAACAGCAAGTATTACAATTTAGAAAGAAATACTCTGCTAAAGGTTGAAATGTCAAGAGACAGAACATGGACTTTTTACTGGTTCTTGCTTTGGTCACAGATCAAACTGTTCAGACAGACAAGACAAAATAAGCTTCAGGATTCTTCAGATATTAGCAAGTATATTGGAAGTTTTGTAATTACAAGTTTCCCCTTTGCTCCCATACCTATCATCTCACAACTCAATGTCTTCATCCACATCCCCTTTGCTCCCATACCTATCATCTCAACTCAATGTCTTCATCCACATTCTTTAAGGTCACACAAGGACTTACAATCTAAAACAAACTTCTGTGGAAATTGGATTTCATGTATCACTTTTCACAGGTTTCTCTGGAAACAGATTCATAGAGTGGCAGTAGCAGCTGCCCCCAGCCACAAATGCTGTATTTCTTTCTTTTCTTCTTGGCTAAACAGGGGAAAAAAATTACTATGTTCTTAGTTGCCCGTTACTCAGCAGTTTCTACAAAAGCATTTTTTTGGCATATTCTATTTGAGCACATGCCCATTTATTCCATGTTCTTCTTTGCTGTGATATATATACACACACAAACTTACTACTAGCCTCATTCAGCTGTTGAACCTGTCTTTGTAGTTCACGATCCAGCCCCTCCGCTGCTGCTTCTCTGGTTTCACTAGCTAAAAATCAACCTGCTATACAAAGCTTT
>NW_009647423.1:403675-427592 GCF_000708025.1 Charadrius vociferus | reverse complement strand
GCTATTTTTTTCCAAAAACTGCTTAAACCTTCAAGTTGTCGCTCTTTCAGCTTTCACAATAGCGCACGTACTACAGAGCTTCAGCACCACTTGCCTTACAGTTAACTTTGTAACAAGTTTACACCTTTGATCCTTTATCAAACTGAAAAGCATGTTGGGAAACACGCTACTGGAATTGGTTCATAGCAAAGATCTGAAAATGTTTTCCAACTGGTTGTACGCAGCTACAATAGCTCCCCATTTAAAGAGATGTGAATCACTAAGTTTCCAACATTGCAAGCTGACAGCACTTTGAAGGGATACAGTGCACTACAGAAGCATGAGTATCAAATCAGATTTTAAACAACAGTTTGGAGCTATTGACAATCTTTTTTAATATGCAAGCACAAAAAGCTGCTTGCTGTTTTGTCCCAGTTGTTGGTTTTGGCCTTTTTTTTTTTTTGTTTTGCTTAGCTGCAAGTAGTAGTGAGATGGCACCTAAAAGACATGTAGAAAGCAAAAGTCTAGCTGGATAGTGTCTAGCCTAAAAATCTACCTTATTCAGTAAGAGTTGCTCGGAATCTAATCCTGCCAAAGAAAAAGACTTAGGAGGCTAAGGAGGAGCCAGGAACTTGGAAACCAGGACTAGAGAGGAACCCGGAAAAACTATTTGAGACAAGCTATCATTTAGAATGCAAACTCCGCTTTTTTCAGCAACCCAAGCTACAGATAAGTTGCATCCGATACCTCATATTACATATCTGCAAATCAAACCCAGCCCGATATAAACCTAGACAACCAGAAAATGATGTAATCAACGTGAACCAGTCTAGTTTTACAACAAATAGATCTGATTTTGTACCAAAAGTTACAAGTCTGGATAACCAATAGCTATTTGCAGTTACTTTGCCATACGTTTCAGCAGTCATACAACTTCTTGATGATCATTACACACTGTGAATGTTTACATTAAACAGCTCAAGAAGCTGCAAGTCCCATCAGTGCTAGCAGGACTTCATAGCATAACCAGGCTTCCAGTAAGATACTCCAAGATTTTGTGCTGAAAGGAGAAGAAAAAAGACACTAGCCAAAGTTTCTCAATGGTAAATAATGAGAACAAAGTCCTACCGAGTGATATGGGTCACATAACTGTTTTATCTACTGGTCAAATTTAAACAAAGCGGCATTTATGAACAGGAAATGCAGGATTTAGATGCAGAAAGAGGGTACTAGATCTTACAAACAAGCAAGCACAGACAAGCTTTAGCTAAACATACACAAGAGTTCTCACCACTTCCCTCTATACATTCAAAGAGCCGATCAGTCCTCTTTTTGCCCTTTTAGATTTGGAGCCCATCCTAGCACAGCTATGCTATTACAATGGAAAACTGCACCCAGCTATAAGGTTTCTATTTTAGTTTGGTTATGAGAATCTGTGAGGGTGCTGAGATTTGCATATATTAAGACTAGAGGAAAACCATTTAATGAGATTCAGAGAGCTAAACCTGTTAATCTCATTTTTCATAAGTTTAAAGGATGACTTGATTTTTCAGGTTTACTAAATACCTTCAAGTGAAGAAAATCGTAATGCTACAAGGCCATGTGCATAGTGAAAAGGTACAGCATTAGCTGACAACTAAAATCTGAAGCCGTGTTAATTCCAAACAGAGATAATGTCCTTTTTCTACAGGGAAGCAATAAACCATTGGATCAACCTGCAGAGGGACGCATTCTCTGTATTTCTGTTGAAACTAGATACCTTTTGCAATGCTATGTACAGTTTAGGTTAATTACAACCACTGGCCAGATGTGTTTGGACACAAGCCATGTAATTGCAATTTCTTGCCTTTAAATTACTGACTTAAATTCAAACTTCTGCAAGAGGTGTTGTCTGAGTCTCCCTTGAGTACATTATTTTTAAGTAACTAAAGGCAAACAATTCTTAAAGACATAGCTATTGATAAACTTCGAAGGCAATACCCATGAACATGAATGCAAGATTCTAGAAAGCAGGCAATCAACGGACAGCATAACCTATCATTTTCATTCTCATCAAAATAATTTCCATTAACTACCTACTACATTTTCCAGTATCAGTTTGGTACAGGCTTAAACTTACATTAGTTCAGACTTCTCCTTGAAACTACATTGCACCACTTGACCTTCTATGTTAACCTCATTTTTGTCATGTCCTTTCTACTTGCCTCATACTGTCTTTAGATGACCACTTCAGAAGGTTGTCTGTCCTGTGGGAGAAGGATTCATTCTTTTCCCCATCCTGAGATCATGTTACATGGAAAAGAATTTGGAGGATAGGGAGAAAAAAAAATATTTTAAAATATAGATCTTGATCTCTTAATATCCTTACACAGAGTACCTCATATTCTGTCTGCAGACGGAAGTATTTGTAGTCAGCTAACGCTCAAAGATGCATTTGACAAAGTAGGGCAACTTTCAGTGCTGGAATGCCTTGCTTATTCTCTGAAGAACAAAACCAGTTATGACTGTCATTGAGAGTCAAACTTAAAGGACCCAATGCCAAATTCTTTAAAATGAGTTGGATATGAATTAGTGATTTTTCTCATTAACAATGCTCTGAAAACAATGGCTTCCTTCCCATTCTTTACCATTTTCTGCCTCCTTCAAACACATAATTTATGATACATTTGACTGTAATCCAGTCAGGTTTCTCTCACAGTTCAGATAAGATTTTTCCAGTCCAATGTCATTCATCCAACCCAGCTGCGGGACACATCTTAAGCAGTGAAAAAGACCATCTTTGTTAACTGATCTTTTCTAATTCTATAGGACAAGTTGTATTAGAAGATGGGCAGGAAACATCTGTATGTTGTTTCACCAGCTGTAGTTACAGGTTGCTGTTTAAGTTTTCTGCATAGCTGTTCTTGAGCATGTTACACAGTGAATTCATCAGCTGTCTGTACCAGGATAAAAAGATGATTTGATTACACCAGCAGAAGCAGCTCCCAACATTTCATTGAAAATATTTCCAATACATATTGTAATTAATGTTTCTCAGTGATGAAACGATTTGGTGGCATTGCTACTTAGAGAGGCCAAATATGATGCCTTCTTTTGGCAAGAGAACAGCCTTTATTAAAAATTCATTATCCATTTTGTAGACAAAGTGTCAGTAGGTTTCTTACTCCAAGGGGTTCTTACACTGGGTTCATTACTTTCTTTTAAGAATGGGTACATACCCCTCAAACCTGTGTAAGCAGCTTCAACTGTTATTCTAAAGTACTGATAATATCAGAGCATCTCACTTTCCTGTTGGGCTTAAATCCAACAGGCAATAAAAACAGGATGCTGATCCAAGAAGAGAACATGCAATTGCCGTACTGCTAAACTCCGTTTAACATTTCAGAGTATTTAGTAAATGTAGCCTCTTCCCTCCCCAACTACAATCTCTTGGAGGGAGAAAAGGGGTAGCTCAGAGCAGTTCATATCTGTCCACAGTGGTGGGGTGCAGAAAAAGGTGTAGGAATTGATGTTTCTACAACTGCACATCCACAAACAATGTACTGTAGAAAAAGATTTATGGCACTCTTAGCTACTCATATTATTTACAGCTGCCAAACAGGGCTTTCTGCAGTGAAACGCGCACCATCGTGCTTATTTATATTGAGTTCTCAGTATTAGAGGACTTCAAAAGTGTTAGGTATATGTAGAGATTCAGGGTAAAGTACTAGTAAGGTCATTCAGTAAAGTAATAGGAAAATGGATAAATTCCTCACCAAAATCCTCATTTAAGCTTTTTGTGAAGCGTTTTATAACTCTGCAAATTAATTAATTTAAAACAATCATTTGGAAGTGGTAATCTAGGGTTGTAAAGTAACACAAAATTACTAATATTGAAGGTTCTGAGCAACTTGCTTCTGCTTTCACATCGCATGCCTCCTGGATTTCTCTGAAGGAGAAATAAGGAATATGCTCCTGTTTTGGCATTCATATATGGAGTTCCTTTCCAGCTTGAGTACTGTCTATATCTAGTCTTTACTCAGACTAAAATAAAGCCAGAGATTTTACACTTGTTGACTTCCAGCTGACAGAGTCCTATAAGAAGGCACAGATCTAATTAGCACAGCAATTCCTGCTCAGTTCAAAGCCTTAGAAATCAAAATAACTTTTTTCTTTTCTACTTTACAGGCAGTTAAGAGTCAGTGCAGGTCTATGCAAAAAGCCCAGCAGACAGACTGTACCCAGCATTTAGCAAGCCTCGGGTAAGGCTCCTTTCCTCAATTAAGGAAATGAGAGAATCCAAGGGACATTCATAGCATGTTATGGATTTAAAGTGAGTGATAGTTAAAAACAGCCTTCATGGTTTTCTGATCTAGAACGAGGTAGATGGAGTTTATCAAATCTCATCGTTACGGTTGGGAAAAGTCTTATGTACAGGCTTGCAGCTGAGTCATTGCTCACTTACATTAAATCTCATTAACCTGTTTAGCCAAACCTATACCAAGTTTTCAGTGCATTAGTCCATCTGCAAGAGTCTTAATCACATAATTGAACTCCTTTGCTTGACCTTATGCTCAACTGAACTGTGGACTCAACAGCTCAGCTGGCATTAGTCCTTGAAAAGGATCAAATGAAATCTTTGCTCAATCATATCGAACACTGAAAACTAACGCTTGTTTTGTCTATAACAAATATATTAAGTTTGTTGCTCCAAAAGAATCACAGAATCACAGAATGGTTAGGGTTGGAAGGGACCTCTGGAGATCATCTAGTCCAACCACCCCGCCAGAGCAGGGTCACCTACAGCAGGTTGCACAGGACAGCGTCCAGGCGGGTTTTGAATGTCTCCAGAGTGGGAGACTCCACCACCTCTCTGGGCAGCCTGTTCCAGTGCTCCACTACCCTCAAAGTAAAGAAGTTCCTCCTCACGTTAAGATGGAACTTCCTATGTTCAAGTTTATGCCCATTCCCCCTCGTCCTATCACTGGGCGCCACTGAAAAAAGACTGCTTCCATCCCCCTGGCATCCTCCCTTTAAGTATTTGTAAGTATTAATAAGATCCCCCCTCAATCTTCTTTTCTCTAGACTAAAGAGACCCAAGTCCCTCAGCCTTTCTTCATACGAGAGATGTTCCAATCCCCTGATTACTAAAGTTTTAAGACTACTTAAAAAGCTTTAAAAAAGCCTATGTTAACCAGAACTCAAGCCTTTTGTGCAATATTTTTAAATTTAACTAACACAAGGTACTTTATTGAGTTATAAGACGCAGTCTGCTCTATCACTTTTTGGCTTCTGTTCTGTTTCATGTAGTTATGCTCTTATGGCCTTTACAGTATAAAGCAGACAACTCCTGCATACCAGGAGTCAACAGAGACAAGCTTTGCTGCATGAAAGCAGACAATACAATGCTAAAACCCCACAAATGTGATATTTAACCATAAATACATAAGAGTGTGGTTTTTATAAGACTGTTTTAGCTGCCTTATGTTTCCCTAGAAAATGTAATTGTCATTTCATCAAGTCAAACACTGGTTTGAAACACATACAGAAAACGCTGTCCATTAAACCGGAAGTTTTAACAATACTGAAGTTTTTGATAGTATTAGTTGCTATGACAAGATCAGATAAGGTCTCTCCCACCATCTCAGAAAGAAAAACCTGTACTTAGTTACAGTAAGTGGAGATCATACCTACAACAACTGAGTATTGAATAAAACTGAGCAGATTGCTATAAGCTTGATTGTCAGCACAGCCATTAAAAGGTCGCAGTTTATTTTACATTTAAGGAAAAACACCTGTTAAAATTAAATCAGTTTAAATAAAACAAAATAAAGTGCTGAGAACACCAATCAATATTCACACTTAGTTCCAGTTCAGTGGTTTACATAAGATAAAAGACTAGTAGCAGAGAAGTCAATAAAACCTACAAGTGCTTGGCCAACCTTTATCTTAACTTGAAGTTAGTTGTACCTATTTGGGCTCTGTGTCTAGTATCCTTAAAAACAAGGGAAATTGTATTAAAAAAAATCTAGTCCCTACCCTTGAAATAAGTTTCACTTGTCAACATATTCTGTCTGATCGCAGAGCATAAGACTAGCATTTACAATAGTTATTTTAATTAGTAAGTATTAAAAATGGCAGGTATTCCAATGCAAGCATTACATTTCCGCTTTCTAAAACTGACTGGATGAAACAGCGAATAAAGTGTTTTTAATAAAACAAGGGGTTTTTTGGTTGGTTGTTTTTTTGGGTTTTTTTTTGTTTTTTGGGTGGGTTTTTTAGGTTTTTTTTTTTTTTGAAGTTGAGCATTACAAAAGAAACTTTTCTTTTATTTAGAAAAACACTTTAGTGGCCCAACCATATCTGTAGTTAACAGAACTCCACTATAGCCTTTTGATCACATTAAGGTACACATTTAAGAACTATCCATCCATCTTCTACTTACAGTAGGCTAGCATAGGACAGCCTATCAACACCTTCTCCACCTCTTTCCTATTAAGAAACAAGAACGTGACTCAAAGATACCCAGTGCAACAACACATCAATGATGGCAAACCAAAGCCATCATTTACACAGGCCAAATCTTGTGTTCAGCACATCAGAAAACCAGTTTTAAGCATCAGCTATGTAGTTTCCATCAAAGCAAAGTAGGAAAAAAAATCATGTAAAGTATTTGAAGTACTCAAAAAAGTATCAAGAATAGGTGGAATTTAGAAAGTTTTTTCAGTCCAACCCCAGTTCCTGTGATTAAGCAACAAAGCCTGAGGAAACCAGACTACTTGAATTTCTCCCAGAAAAGTCAAGACTAATGAGCTTATTGACGCCAGTCGATACAAAGATCCATACAACCTGCTCAAAGTGATCTCATTTTGAAAGATGACAGATTTTGCTCTTCTAAACTCTGCCACAAAAGAGTTTCTATTTTTAATCACAAAAATATGGCAGCTTAAATATGAGTCGAACAATTACATTTGACAAAATACCAAAACACTTAAAACTGCATTAAGTCTAAAAATAGCCATCAAAAATAAAAGGTGGGTGAATGATGTATTTGAAGTACAGAGGAGACAGAAGAAAAATCCACCCCCCCTTGGGAAATGATATAAATCACCAGGAGTAAGACTAACACCTACACACTAAATTTGAAGATGAGTTTAAATACACAGGAACCACCTTGCAAAAGAGACCCCGACTTGATAGAGGGGAACAAAGAACTAATGCTGCAGTTACCTCCACTAGTACAAAAATTGTTTAAAATTAAATATTATCTTTTCCAATAACACAAGTAGGAAGAAAACCTGAGGTAGTTGCTAACATCTTCTAGAAGCATAGTCAGAATTCAGTAGTTACAGAATACTGATTATAAGATGAGAATGCAGGACAGCTATTATCTTTTCTATCCGTTAACAAACACTGTTAAGCCTTTTTGGAAGTATATAAATGCATATATAATTCAACTCCTCTTTATACAGAGGAGCTGAAAATTTGCCAGAGTGAGAGCAATTGAAAGCTTCAGCCTGAAAAAAATCTGGGCCATTCTGAAGGCCATAAATCCTTTGCTGAGATCAATTTTTTTAAACAGGAGACTAAAGCACTCAAAGTTGATGGTGACCTTAAACAGCAGTACCACAATTGCAATGGCTACACCAATTCAAACCGTGCAAAAATTCTTTATATGCAGAGGAAAAGGGAGGGAAAAGACAACATTATAAAGAAATCAAGCATGATTTCAGTTAGCTTGTTGTTTTGTTTTTAAAAACAAACCCAGGTTAAAACTCATTCCCAGCTTTAGCCAAGTTTCACAGAGGAATAAAGACTATTACTATTCTTTCTCAAAAAGAAAAATCAACATTAATGCCTGCATAGATGGAAAGTCTAGGAAAGCTCCACAATTATTCATCTGCTTGCTAGTCACTCCTCACAGCTCCAGAAGATCCACACTGCATCTTCTGCTCAAATAACTTATCAAAAAGGGATGGTTAATAACACAGATGAGCAAGAGTTATACCGGATCTTACAGGGAATGACAAATTAAGAGTGAAAGGATTACAGGAAAATAGCCTAAGATGTCAAGTTCCACTGGTACTGTTGCAGAATTGAAGAACCCTTCTCTGTAAAGTTGCATTGGGAAGTTCAGATCTTAGTTTTGCTGAGTTCATTCCGAGATTTAATAGAATACTTCTTTGAATCTTTGTATGATAAACATCTGAAGTGTCACTTCAGTGTATAAACTATTCACCAGCTAGGGTTTATATTTAAGGTCTTCTACATACATGTTAAAGCAAATGGGAGATTTTCAAGTTAACTGGAAGGCATTGTTACATGTTGTTTCTACTAAAAATAGCTATTTCTTCAAATGAATTAAATAAGCTGTAACAAGCTGTTTTCTGGACATAGCTATGCATCAAAGCTTCATATTAGACCAAAGCAAATCAAAGCCATGAAAAGACTGAGCTGCTTATTACAGCTGGGCAGCCATATGTACAAAGCAAATCAAAGCCATGAAAAGACTAAGCTGCTTACATATGGCTGCCCAGCTGTAATGACATAGTAAATACAAGAATACAAGAACTTAATTTCTCTTACCTTCAGGTGCATCTGCATCACAGTCTTTAGATACAAATGTTGTCACATTCATTGGCTGGCCATCAATTGTCTTATTACTCTGCATTATAAATATGGAAAATTAGTACACTAGTCTCCCAGCAATGTTCTTCCATACACAACGACAGCCCCCAAAACAAACACATCTCCCAATAAATTAATTTTATAAAAAAGGCTTTGACAAATCTCTTACAATATTCAAAACAATTAAAATTGTTTTTGCACAGTATATGCAGAGTATGCTATAAGTGGTACAACATGAACATTCCTAAATATGCTATCATTTAGAAAAAATAATAGCTTGTCTTTTTTGAAGACTAGTGAAAAATAAAGACTTCGTCTCTGAAATTAAACCTTTTAACTATGTATAAAATGAATTTGGAATTCAACTTTGGTGATGAAGACACCATGGAAGTGTTAGGCTTGCATAATGATACCAAATACAATTTACTTCTGGTCTGAAAGCCAGACGATAGTATTCGATGTACTCAGATAGCCAGAGTGCAGGAAGACAAATTACGCTGAAGTGGACTATTTAAAACCCAAATATTCCTGTTTAAAAATCTCCAATCCTTGGAAAATGGACCCTTTCAGAGACTACATGAACTCTTTATGTACCACACTGACTTTTAAATAATCAGTGAATAATTTTAGCAGAGTCCAATACAAATCCTTTGTACTACATTGATTTCTTCATACACTCACTTCAAAGGTTTTCATCTCTACTGTACTTTCACCTTTATGATTTCCCTAAACAGGAAGTCTAAAGAAATCAGTGCGGGTCAACACCTTTTCTGCTTCAGGCTGAAGAGAACATGTCCCTTAAAAATCTACCAGAAATCAGTACAAGCTAGGACATAAACCTAAGTGTTTCTCTAACAATTTAATTGAGAAAGTTTATCAATATTAAGTAAATTCAGCTTTCACTCTGAACATTGAAGAAAAACAACCAAGCGTCTATCCTGAAAACAGCAATTTGTATGAACAGTTAACTGCTTCACAAAAACACATGGAAGCGTGAAGACCACTGCTGCCTTAGAAGAAACTGATCCAAAAGTAGTACGATAAGGCAGAGGAATCAGGAACTAAAGTGAAAACAAAAGTAAGAGGACAAAGTGTAGACAGAAACAATAGGATAAGATCAGAAGACATGAGATTTCAATTATTCAGTGTACATTTAGCAGTGGTCCAGCTCCAGGAGGTATTTCAGCTTGCTGTCACCATTACAGCTTACACTGCTTAGTCACAGAGTGCTTCTTTCAAAATAACATATACACATTGTACAATTATGCAGGGACATACAAAAAGCACAGAACAAATGGAATCTTGCTATTTCACATTTTTTTCTTCCTTATCTTTATTCATTTTGATTTTAAATGAGTAGGAATTTAAAATACAACATGCAATAGCTAGACTTGCAGGTTTCCTTTGATACTATCTATGCATTTCCAGGTCTGGCATCACTTTTTCTCCATGAACACTCCTGTAATTTAAGATTTCTGACGTATCTGGATTCAACTGTCTTCCACAAGCTCAAGGCACTGATGCTCTCAAATCATAAAACCAGCCTCTCCTTCTCTAGCAATCCTCTCTTCTCTCCTACACAATGTAAAGCCTTGTAAAGGTCCACTAAAAGTTTTTTACCTTTTCACAAAACAGACGTAAAAAAGTGAAAAACATGAAAAACATGTATTCCAAAAAGAGATATAAAATAGAGCATTTCACGGTATTAATCCTTCCAATAAAAATTAGAAGCACATTTGCCATGCTAAGAGGAATGGCAATCTCATCAACTCTATCAGTTGAACACCTTTTTCATTTTTAATGTAGCTAGAATTTCTAACATTCACATTTAAGATTCTTTAATATAAGTAGTACTACACAAAGCAAACTACACAAGTATTAGGCAAAGCAAAGTAGTCTTACACAAAGCTAACAGAACAGAAATAAATTGGAAGTTATTACTTATGCTAGAGGATTAACTAAAACCTAACAATATCTATGGTAAGACTCAGCAAGAGTAGAGTATCATTTCATCCAGTGAAAGAAATTACAGTAAAGAAAAAAAACAAATCACACCTTTGCCAGGACAGAATTGGTTTCTACATACTAGAACCCTTCCAAGAAGGTCCCTGAAAAGGACAAAAATCTGCTCTCCTCAGTCCAGGGTTGTTAACCTGTTATTTGTCCTGTTCTCTCTTCTTAGGATCCTGAACTTTCACCATCTCATGCTCTCTGCAGCCAAGACTGTCCTTGATCACTTCTTCCCTGTTTTCAGCACCAGGTCCAAGACAACATCTCTCTGTTTCAGCTCCTCAATTGCCTGTGTCAGGAAGTGCTCATCAGTGCGCTCCAGAAGTCTCCTGGATTGCTTGTGCTCAACCGTGTTGCTTTTCCAGCAGACACCTGGCTGGCTCAAGCCTCCTATGAAGACCAGGGACTGAACAGAAGTTACTTACAGGTATCTTAAGGGATCATCTACTACCTCCTCCTGATCAGGCAGCCTGTAGCAGACAATATCCCCATGTTGACCTGCCCTCTAATAATCCTAACGCAAAAGCACTTTGCTGGCTTATTCACCCCAAGGCAAAACTTCACATGTTCCCACTGCTGCCTCACATAAAAGCCAACTCTCCCTATTAACCCTCCCAGCCTGCCACTCTTACAGAGCCTACACCTAGCCATGGCAGCACTCCAATCGCGTGAGCTATTTCACATCTCTGATCCCAGTGAGACTGTAGACCTGCAACTGCATGCAAACTTCTAACTCCTCCTCTGTTTCCCCTGCTGTACATATTCACATTCAGGCATTTCAGAGGCACCCGAATTGTGCCGATTTCCCAGAAAAGGTATGAGAGCTTTGCCCTTAATGCTGTCATCTCAGCACTTTTGTATGAGCATACATCCACTGGAGATAGAGCCCCTTTTGCCCCGCAGGGCACAGAAAATGACTGGACATGGAAGAGATGCGTAAGTGACAGCAGAGATGAATCTACAGAATAATTTCTCAAAAAAATTACTTAGCATTATGCAGTAGAGCACTCAAGTCTCAGCAGAGATGAATCTACAGAATAATTTTTCAAAAAAAATTACTTATCATTATGCAGTAGAGCACTCAAGTCTCAGACTTTTTTAGTATGAGTATTGTTAAAGTAAACCTCTACTGTTCCAGTTATCACATCCAGTCCAAAGCTGAAAGCAGGATGCCTCAAGGACAAGCAGGAAACAAAACCAAGTACAGTAACTCAGTGTATGTGCTTCAAGTGTCAAAGATGTGTCAGCTCTTAAGAAAATAGCAAGCTGTCATATAAAGAGTTAGGTTACAGCCTGTTACACTTATATAATTTATTTCTGCTTATGTTCAGGATCAGGAACTTAAAAAGATCTGTCCACGCACTTGGCCATCTAAGGGATACTTCCAGATTCCTTCTGCTGAAGACCACAAAGACACTCACTGTTCTGCAGCTTTGCTCCACTCCTCCGAATTATCTATGTGAAGGCTGAGGACGGAAAGTGACTGCTTCTGCTCCAGCCCTCAACCAGGGAAAAGTATCAGCGTCACCTATGGCAAAGCCCGGCCTTAATTCCTGTATGAGCCAGTCAAGTCTTACAGGTCCACTAGGTAGAAACATCAGCAAGAAGCAGTCTTTCTTTCAGAAAAATGGATAAAAAAAACCTTGGCCTTGTTGAACAGAAATAGCAATTACCCTTCAAGTATGAGCAAAGGTATGGTTTTGCTACAAAGCTGAGAAGGCCTGGATGTGAATAGAACTCTTTGCCTTTGTGGAAGGCTATAAAGAGACTCATAGCTGTTTAGCAGATGCTACAAATGCTGTCTAAGAGATGATGCCAAGTGTTCCTTAGAGCTATGCAAGTTGACCAAAGCCCTACATATGGCCTCAGTTGCTAAGGGCAATATATCCAAAAGAAACTTTCAAAAGCTTTCCTACAGACTTCATAGCTGAAGACACTTTCAGTTAACTGGGGACACATGCTTTGAACACCCCAATGGTCAAAGAGTTAAACTAAAGCAAGTAGCCCAGATGTAGCTAACTTTAATTGCCTCACAAGAGCTCTATTTTTCTACACATGTTCAATTACCAGGAAAAGCTGACAGCCCTTCAAAGTTAAAAGGTCTTGACAAGAGTAACAGTCTCCAAAGGAAACAGTGCAAGATTTAAACAGAATTTTAACCTCTCTAATACATCACTGTAGATTTTGGTTACAAATTAGTTTGACAGGTTACTAGATTGGGAATTACTGTAGAGCAAAGGAAAGGGGCTAGCACTTGTTTTACACCGCTGTCTTTTTGTGAGCCACCAGATTCTTACATGTATGTTTATCAGTCTACTCATTCACTAAGCTGACTTGGAATATTGCTCATTTATTGCTTGGTTCTGTACAGTGTTGGTTACCAGTGGTGTTACTTTAAATGATGAAATTGACTGTGGTGTGTGTCAGCAATGAAAGTCTAGACTCTAAGCAAACTGGTGCATATAGCTTCTATCACCAGGGAGCTTGCCATATGCACAAAATGTATTCACTTGCCCAGATCCTCCGTATGTTCCTGACCACTCCTCACTTCCATAATAACCAATTCGTGACTCTTAAGAACCTCTCCATTGCTAACATCCACGGAAAAATCTGTCACTCCTCTTCATTCCTAGTCACCATCTCTCCTCATTTCAAAACACAAATATTTAACATAAATTTATCAGGGTAGTCAGACACAGAAAGCACGTCTGGCACATTCTGAAAGATTCTTTGAGAAGATATTGTCTGAAAACACTGTATTTACTTGGTATGCCAGAAGAGTCCAGATGTAGTTTATCAGCATATACTTTATGCTTGATGTTATTTTAAAAATAAACCAATTTCTACCCAAGTTACTTTACGCACTTTAAATGCAGCTCTTCGAAATGGGACATAAGGAGCTAAAGACCCAGGATGGCTGTCTTTACCATAAGATTTTTTTAATCCATTAAATGAAGAGTTGTAGCTCTGTTCAACCATTCCAGCTAATCCTTGTTACAGTGTTGACCAAGATTTTATTTCAGTATCTGTTTGAATGACATAAGAGCCTCCCTACTGCTGTGCTCCATTCTCTTGACCCTTTTCATTACAAATTATATATCTATGTTCAGATACTATTTGTCATAACAAACAGTTGACATTAGCTGTTTAAGTCCCAGTCCTTCTGTCCTCCTCACTATACACACATTTTATTTTATTGAAACATTGCCCTTTTTTTCATAAAGCAAAACAAAACTGCTAGCTACAGTCTTATTTGCTTTTCTCCAAGCTTTATCATGAAGGATTCTTTTCTCAGGTCACTGAAAGGCTTAAAGACTAGCGTGATAGGAACCTTAATGAAATTGTCCTTCCCACCCTTACACCCACAATGCTTCTGCACTGTAATTAGAGACATACAATCAGTCTACAGTACTAAAAAACACAAACTGTCTTTTGCAGGGACTTGCGCTGAGAAATCATTCAGCTAGTTATATGATGTTCTAGGCCACATACACAGTAAGTATTCATGCCAGGAGTTCTGTGTAAACTTACCATAGAAACAAACCACTTTCATAAACTGATTTTCAGCTTAGTTTCTTGCTGTTACTACCCTAATTCTGAAAAGTTGAGACTAAGCATGTTTATTTAGTATTGGTTATATCTAGCATAAAATTAATAAAAAAGCATTAAACTTCCTAAATACCAAATATTCAAGTCCCATACACTGATTATATTATTGTGCTTGGATTGATAGCAGGATGACCAACCTCCTATTACCAGACACAATTTAAATATAAAGACAGCAGAAAAGTAGCATTTATTGAATGCTTCACCTCCTGCAGTGACAATTCTACCACATCCACTCAGCACATTTAAGTAGATCAGGTCCCTCTTCTCTAGCATGTTTTAACACTACTTCAACTTCAATTTCTCCTTGTAATTCTTTTGCTCAAAGTATTCTGCATCTACTCTGTTTAAACTGAAAGAATTGATAGTGATAAGTTACACATCATACTAAATATTTTCAGCTGAAGGTTGGTGGGCAACTGGTTTTGTGGGGTTTTTTGGGGTTTTTTTTTTTTTTTTTTTTAAAAAAAGCACTGTGTTCTCCCAGAGGAGCAGCCTTCTGGAAAACTAGTTGAAGTATTCCAAATGCTCAAAGCAGCACCCAGTTACTTCAGTCTCATTTAAATCCCTTCTCCCAACCACTCTGGCTCAATTGTTTTGGCTTTGTGAAACTTCAACTTAAACCCCAAACAGCACACCAAGAGATCTGGACTTCTTTGTGCCTGAATATGAGTAACCAGTTCATGACACAGTTGTCTGCATTTGCAAGATCCGATCTAACAAAGCCTACCCCTGTAGGATACCAGATATTGGTAAACAGCTATCCAGAAACCACTTCAAGATGTTCATGATGTGTAACTTTGAACTACCCCACAAATATGCAGGCCTCCATTCAAACGAAGATGAAATACAAGAATGAAAGCCTTCAGGTACAGAAGGTGAAAGACTTTAAAAAACCCAAACCTTGAAGTACACAAAAGCACAATAACAAAAGTAGAGACTAATGTTAACCACTTAATTCTGTGGAAGATTTTATAGAACAAAAACTGCAACAAGTTTCATGGATTTTGAGAGTCCAAAGTGGCTGAAATATGATTAATCAGCACCTATTCAGCTTTGTTCTGATTATTATCCTCTACTGTACCAAGTTATCTCTGTAATTTCTCACAAATGTGCACATAAAAACTATCAACTGTGGAACAACATTGCTTTCAGTCTATAGAGAGCCTTGCCACTAAACATAATCCTCACTGCAGTCACTCAGTGACCTAAGCATACCAGTACAAGATCTAGTGAAAGCTAGCAGCTGTCTTATAAAATATTGCTTTACTACTTTTGATAAATTTGTCTTTATAAAAACTTTGTCTTTTATAAAGACAAATGAAGACAAAGTTTTACATTGTTTGAAGACAATCTAGGAATTAAGTTGTTTTATATATAGTACAACCAGTTTCTGGCTTGTGTACCAGCAAAAACTTCGTAGTTTAAAAAACTGCCTACAAAAGTCTTCAAAACTAAGAATGGGCCTGGCTTTAAAAGTCACTGTAAACAGTATATTTTTCATACAGAAGGTAAGGTTATTTAAAAAAAAAAGTATTATATCCCACCTGTACCAGGTATTTTTGGCTTCCATACATTACATACTGAGGGGCAAGACTGTAGATCATGTAACTTGTATGAAGAACTATCAACAGAAGTATCATACAGAGAAACAGGAGTGCTTGAGGTCGAGTTTTTCCTCGCCTGATTTTATAAAGCTAAAAAACAGAAAACAAATATTAGCATAGTTGTTTTTTTTTTTTCCTGAAGACATTTTAGATTCTCTTTAATTCAAGTAACAGCTTTAATTCTACTGACAGAAGTGAGAGGCTGCTAAAATTATGCTCTGGCAACTTAATTCCAATGAGTCCAAGCAGGTTTTGAGGTGTATTTACCTGAATTTCAAAGCACAGCTATTGAACCAAATTAATTGTTGTTTGTATTAGTGACCCAGACATAAACAAGCAGTTAGTAGCAAGATATAAATGACATTGGCTATCACTGATAAACTGTGCCTTCAGTCAAGGTGAGGTGTCTGTCACTACACCTCTAATGAGGTCAAGAAACAGAAGGGAGTTATGAGAGAGTATTCCCAGGCCCTGAGAAAACTTGCGGACCATGTGGTGGCATCTTTTTCACTTTACTCTGCAGGGAACAATATAATCGCTCACCATCACCCTACAGATACCACTACTCTGTAATCCTCAAAGGCTCAGCGGGAGAACCATATTAGGGTAAAGACACCAGCAGCTGAGGGGTAAACAAAGGAAGACCGAAACCAATCTCACGACTCACTGCAAGGACTCAGGGTCACTACTGACAATTTCGTGGTGTCACCATATGAAAGGGTGGCAGTATTAAAAGGAAAGTAGGCACAGACGCAGTGAAATATTTAACCAAGCATCACAGGTATGAATGGCATACTGTTGGATACAAAGCTGCTTCTTCTAATACTGTAATATATTATTTGCATCATTTAGATATGCCATACCATCACTGTACATTTTTATCTCTCATTAAGCTAAAAAAAACTTGGTTGCCACATAAAAACTAAGTCAGGCACTACTACTGACTGCGTGCAATTTCAGATTTTGACCGTAAAATTCACTAATACTTCCAGTATATCAGAATCATATGGCTTTAACTTAGAAAAGTCAGAAGCCACAAGCGCCACTGATTAAACACTTGAAAAAGTCAGCTGACTGTACTACTAAAACATCAGTTTTGTTCTGATAACTTAGCAAAACAGAACACCTTTCAAACGCGGTGAAAATTCTATAATAGGCTTCTAACACTCAGACATACAGACAATGCTATTTGCCACATCCAGTATTTATGAAGCAGTACAAAAATAATGAGTATATTAAATATATTCAGTATCACATATTTATTAAACATCTCACTGAGTATTACAAACTAAACTCTTGAGTCATATTTACCCTTATCCAGAAGAACCATATACCCATGTTTCGAATCCCTGCCATTGAAGTGAAGATAAAGTACATAACAATTGTTGTAATAAGAATATAATCAAGTGGAAAAACCTAAAACAAGAACACAACCAGTTAAAAAGACAAGACAACATTTAAATTAGAAAACAAGCTCTTCCCCCACTTAAAGCTCAATAAGCAGTTTCTACTCAGAGCAGCTGAGGTATTACCAGCACTTCCATTTAAAGGTTTTACATAGCTGGCTTCATATACTGCTAATATAGCTTGCTGCTAATAAAGCCTATACAATTAGCTCGGGAAAGCAACTGAGCATTTTGCTTAATTTAAAGCTTGCCTTAATTTTGAAGTGTTGCACATTTTTAGGCCAACAAATACTCAATTCCGTTCTGAAAGCACATTTAAGAGCAGGTCCAGAGTGGCAATAGTCATTTTAGGACTGTATAGGCATTCTATTTGTGAATATTTCTGAACATATTTGCATATAAAGCTTATTTTTATATTTACATTAATAACAGCTTGAGATAATACTGCTGCTAGACTCTATTTTTCTCAGTAAACTGCAAGTTTAGGTGTTCAATAGTTTATGAAACCATGGTGATACAATGCATTGTGCCAACCCACTACACCAAGAATATGGAAAGAACTCCACTAGGGGAGAATAAAGCACTATCTTACATTAAGGATTTCTTTTTCTTAGCTTACCCATGACTGATTGCCAAATTCATATGTGGCCTTGTTGCCTTCCAGCCTAATGAAGTTAACATATGCCTGTTCTCATGTAGGGTTTGTTTCAAAGACTAATGCATTATTATAGCATACATAATTGCACAGAGTGTAATATCTCTAAAGGTGCAATAAGCATTAAAAAGTGAAAAAACGCATTTACTTCACTTAAGGGGGATAAACTGTCAAGTACAAAACCAACTAGAATGTCGGTAGGGCATGGGAGAAGGTGGCTTTTATTCTGTGCATAACTACAAGTGATGTCATTCTTCATTGTCACTATGTTCTCATCAGAGGAAAGTTGGTTTCAAGCACCACCTTCCTCCAGGAACTAGCTTCTATCCACCCAAGATTTTCATATCAGTATCTACTAACTAAAAGATTGTTAACAGTGAAGTTGCCTTGCTTTCACAGAACACACCTAGACAATTTTGTTTTAATGAATTACTTGGGGACAAACATAGTTTGCCTTTTGACAGCTTACCAGAAAAGAGAGGAACATCCTTACATGTGTATAACAGCAATCTTTTTTACTTACTGTTTGAAGAACAGGTAACAGCATATTCAATGGATTTGTCAGATTAGTTCCTAAAATTATAAATCCTGAGTCGAAGCCAGCTGAATGCAGAGCTTTGTCCAAACTGCAGTAATTAAGAAAAATTGATTAAGTAGCATGGTTCTCCCAGAGCTTTGTCTTCAGTTTAACTTAAAAAGGCAGCTCAAAAAAGCTGAAATAAGCCCAGAGACTGACAGCTTTTTCGTATCTATATGGACACATGCTTTGTTTTATCCCAGTCATTGCACTCGTCTTATGAAAAGGTATATTGATATCTGCATGTCTTTGGAATTCTAGGTTTTCCCTAGTTTGAGTCACAGAGCTTATTTGCCCAGCCTGAAAAATTAAAAATGCCTACATTTGAAACCTCAGGTTAGTGTCAATCTTCATTGAAATCCACCAGATTTGCAGCTGGTTATATTGCTTTCAATGCCATGAAAAAACTACAATGTAATGCACATCATAATGGATTATACATGTCATTTGCAGCAAGAATTTAGGAAGAAGTTTTTTACTTTGAGGGTTGTAAGGTACTGGAAGAGGTTGCCCAGAGAGGTTGTTGAGGCCCCATCCCTGGAGGTGTTCAAGGCCAGGCTGGACGAGGCCTTGGGTAACCTGGTCTAGTGGGAGGTGTCCCTGCCCATGGCAGGGGGGTTGGAACTCGATGATCTTCAAGGTCCTTTCCAACCTAAACCATTCTATGATTTTAAGAATTTAAGCACCTGTTACCCAGCCCAAGTAGCACCTACATGCATTAAGATTCATTCAAGCAATCAGAGTATTTCTGCAATCGGAATTAAACTTCCTTAATGTAAATGCTTAATTTGTCTGCTGAATCAGAACTGTTTTCAGCAGCATACAGTCAAACTGAACCATGTCCTTTTTTTGAATCTGTTTTAGCAGTTTTTGCTTGGTGTCAGTATATACTATTACAATGAGAAATGCAGCTCTAGTTATGGAAATGTAGCGTCAAAAAGAAGTGGTGTGACTCTTGAAGCAAGCCACCTGATTTCAACATTGGAGCAGAAACTATGGAGTTTAAGTGGTTAAGAAAAATATTGAAAGGTACTTACTTTGACAAGAATAGAGAGACAGTGAAGAGCAGTGCCACAATGATGAAGAATACTCCCCACACAATCTAGAAGTAAGATTTATTACAATTTAACTGAAGGTGCTTGCAATTGATAGAAGCAAAGATGTGTCTAAGTTTCAATAAAGCACTAAATCTTAGATCACCTAGAGCTCAAACACATTTGAAACAGTAACTTTTTGGTAAATACTTGAGAAGTGCTAACAATATGTTTACTCTGTTCAACAGGGTTTATGTCAAGCATTTAAGTTGATCATCTAAGATAACCACCTCTTTGCCTGGTGGATACACTAAGCTCAGAATCAAGCATTAAAGTACATCACATGCTACATTGCAATACAGAAGCCTACCTCTAAGTCAAAAGTGTCATTAGAAACATAGATAAAATGTTATATTAAACGAACACAGCATTTAGCAGAATGCACAATCAGTACTTGCTATATTAAATGGAAAACCTTAACTATATACACACACTTGACTTTAATTAAGGGAAATAAGAGTTTGTTTCCATTTGCCTGTGTGCTCACCTTCCAACAGGAGGCAACCTGGGCACAGCTTACAAGGAACATCTCACCTTTCCTGAGTGACAGCTTCCCTCTGTAGTGCTACTCAGAAACACTCAATGACCAAATCACTTGGAGGGAGTGATGTATAGAACTTAAGTAACCAAGCCCAAATACCAGGTCTACTTTTTTCTTGCTTCTGCCTGCAAGTCCTCTCAGTTATTCATCAGTATCAAGTATTTCCAAGTGGTTTTCAAGGTTCAAGTTATAGAAAACACCAACTTTACAAAGTATTTTGACTCAAATGTTTAAGTCACCTAGAAATTTAACTGAAGTAATGTGAAGACTTGAGAACGGACAAAAAAAAAAAGATGCTTATGAATACTAAGGTAGTAGGAAAAATACTTGAGTTTCAAGAAAATCTAGGTAAGTGCTACTTAAAAAACATTATTCAAAAACACTATCTATCCACAAGTGATTACAATGAAATGAGATTTCTATGACCATATCACAACTACCAGATAAAGGCGTCTCTTCTGGAGATGGTTCTAGAATAGCTTCCTGTAGCTGCTCTAGGCAAGTCATTTGCCCCACAATCTTCCTTTGGAGTGCATACACTACTTAAGAATATGAAACCAAAAAAGTGTAGCAGCTGTGGTTATTTAGCCAGCACTATACTTAAATCAGATGCTGCTATAGTCTTTAAAATCAGCCATAGCAGGCTTTTCTGTAAGCTTTTGCACACTAAGATAAAACCGCCTGATGTACAAAATGAGAACAGAAATTCTTGGCTAAGCCAAGGTGGTGTATGAAATACTAAACTAAGTTTACCAGGAGTATATGAAGACATCAGCAGTTAAGCTGGGTTTGTGCATTCAGATTTTTCAGGTTTTAGGGGCTAGATTAAAATAAGCAAACAGCTTAACAAGCTAGAAAATTTAGTCCCTGAATATAGTCAAAGTATGAAAAGTTTATTTTAAACAGCAATAATTAAGGCAACTTAGCAATAAGTTTACAGAACTAAAAGTAATATTCTGATACCTGTACATTCTGTTTTCCTGATTTCCTTCTCATTTTTATCTTCAGGGATTTCTTTCAGTTCTTTGATGAGTGGTCTGAATCAAGCTGACTCAGAAATAAGCTTGTTTCTTAAGATCTTAATTAAAACACAGGGAGGTGTTTTTATTGTGCCCACCTAATACGGCACTCGAGCCAGAACTTCATTCTTTAAGCTGTCCTCAAGAAGAACACTTCCTATTGCTTTTCCTAGGCTATAAACTAATTCAGTATATCATTATCCACTTCTTTGGTAGGTTTTCTCCCTTACAAACTTTTCCTTGGGGGATTGGTGCACAAAAGTGAGCCTAGATAGCAAACCCATTCAATTACAGCTCCAACAGGTTCACTTTATTTCCCTAGAAGCCCTAGTCACAGAATGTGCTCAGATAAGCACGCTGAACTTTCCAAAACATAATATTTTCAGATGGCTAGCCCTGAGACAACTTAGACTTATTTCCAAATTCTATATGCAAGAACACAATGTGTAGTCTTCCACATGAATGAGGGAATTTTCGTAGTTACTCTTAAATTATTTTATTAACCTTAAAACTTGGCACACAGCCATCTTGAAAAGGTTAAGAACTTTATTACAGCTGCTCATTAAAGATATTAAGAGTTATAATGCTATTATTGTTCATTAAATTGTGAAGATAAGCTTCCATCTGCAAACTCAAACACAGTATTAGAACATAGCTTATAAAGCAACTCAAATTATGTAGGCCTTGTTAGGTATAGATTTAGAGACCGATATCAAGGTAGGTATTAACTTCTGTATTTCCACATATTTAAGTGTACTAAGATTTTTATCTCTCCACAGCAAACTCCCACTAGATATTAGCCATACAAGAAATAGATATTTAAAAACAATTAAGACCAAGAGCCTGAAGCTTGCATTACTTCATTACCTTCTGCCAACTAAGGCCAGTAGAAAGGTATCCGATCTCCTCTGAAATATGTGTCTTCTGAAGTGATGCATAACACAGACTTAGATAAGTGGTTGAAAAAACACTCCTTTTCCCAATTCAACCTCAACTCCAGTCTCATTAAATATGAGATTGAAAATGCTAATATTGAAGACCTTTGTTCTACCTTAGTTCATCCTGTATCTCCACAGTGCTATTGAGACTATTGAACCATAAATGATTTGCAATTAATATCAACCTATATTTACACAGTTTCAGAGACTCAGTTGACTCAGGCCTTTCACAGAAATGATCCTTGTGTTCTTACCTGGATTTTCCTTGTACCTCAACTGATTACGGACCAACAGACACCTCATTTCTAGTCTATTAACCAGCACTTGGCCAATGATTAGGAGAATACCAACACTGACCAGTAGTTGAGCTCACAACTTACAAAGTCCAGCTGAGCCTTATCAAGTGGTATCAACCTAACTTAAATTAAAAGCATGCCTCCAGTGGGGTATCATTTGGTATCTGGGTAAGGGAACAAATAAGTACTTCCTTTCCTTTCCCCCTGCATCAAGTCTAAGATAGGCTAGAAAAAACATTGCAGCTGGAGCTATACACTCACTGTTGCCTTTTACTTGTCACCTATAGCAAAGGGCAAATGTGTCATCCACAATCTTATTGGGACACTTCTGTACTGCTGTTTACGAGCTTTAAACCAATTATAATATCTTCAAAGATTCTAGATACACTCAGCCATGAAAATTTACAAAATAGTTTTGTTTTGTGTCACAACATAAATGAGGAGGAATCCAAGCGCCTGAGAACATGAGTACCAGTTCAGCCTCAGAGCAGAGAACAGCGCTTAATCAAAACCTCTTGTTCTCATAGCAGGACTATTTATCAACTGATGCTGAAAAGCTTTTAGTACTAGAACAGGTGAAAACAAAAAGCTGGGGTTTCAGCCAAACAACACACAGAGGAATTTAGTAAGGTCATTGCCAAAAAAAAGCAATCCTTGATCTATATTAAGCAAAGCCTAACTTCCCAAGACAACCTTATTTCCTACTCCCTAGTTCTTTTGAAAGCAGGACCTCAGTGCAACCATACCTCAAGCTATGTTACTTCCTCCTCTACAATCAGTTTGAACTGTTCCATTGCCAGGCGACTTCCTCATATCCCTCAGCTACAAAACATAGATCCCATATCCACCTGTACTCAATCATTTGATACAGAACAGGCTTCAGAGCTGCTGCCTTCCACTTAGATCACTTTGATCACCTCTAAGTGTCCGCTTGAGTCTTCTGATCTACAGTGTGTTGTACAAGCTAGTACGCATACAAGTAACTGCCAAAAACCAGTGAACCATGTTTTTATGCAAGACTGCAGATAGTACAAAAACAGTAAGTCAAAGTAATACCTACCAATACAACTTAAACTGCCTGAAATGAGTTCCTTTAGCATCTTAATAGAAAGCCTCCGCACAGGCAAGTAAGGAAGCAGTTAAAGCAGAAGACAGTAAAAACTGGTTTACTTATAGCTTTGTTTTACATTTGAACATATGGGATTAGAAGACATGGCTAAGCAAAAAACAAAACAAAAGTGTCAATATAGGCATTTCTCAGTAGTAAAAATGGAAGCATGCCACTTCTAGGCCATAGTGGAAAGTTGAAATGCATTTCAGTTTAACAAGTCAGGACAAATAATTTAGAAATATTCAACTGATTAGCGTATTTTTCTACTGCTACTGTACATAATCAAGTCACAAGTTGGTAAGTCTTTTCTGAAATTATTTGTGTTCTGCTTACATCATTTTCTCTGGTACCTTTTTTCAACTTCCTAAGCCTTCCCCTGACCCCTGCATCATCATTTGAGTTATTCAGATAGCTCTTTGCCTCCTATCCCTGCTCGCGGTCAAGTTATTTCTTCTATGGATAATTCCAAAG
>NW_009647423.1:395625-403621 GCF_000708025.1 Charadrius vociferus | reverse complement strand
CACAAACTGAAATGGTACTTTAAAAAGCTTCAAAATTAACTTCCAACAATCATTAATAGTCATCTCTCCAAAAAGCTAAAAGAAAACTCACCTGCCCAATTGTTTCCTACAGTGGTACTCATATACCAACAAAAGAAGAAACTGAATATGCTTAGGACAGCTATTCCATGACTTTGAACTAACACTGAAGCAACACAAAAATTTATAAGGGCAGTCATCCTCTCAGGGCTGGTATCAATTAACAGAGTAAAGAAAACTGGTGGCACTTTATTAAACTGTCATACTGACCAAGAAGCCAAAGCTGGATTCCTCATGGGCAAGACTTACTATTAGTATTGGGTTTACATGGTGACGTTTTCGTAGCAGGGGGCTGCATGGGTATCCTCTCTGAGGAGAGGCCAGCAGCTGCCCTGTGCTGGATAGAGCCATTTCCAGTTGGCTCCAACTGGCCCGCTGCTGGTCAAAGCTGAGCCCAGCAGCCAAGCTGGTGGCCCCTCTAGGAAAACTGATCTAAGTACGGGCAAAATACAAGGCAGTAGAGAGGAGTGAGAGGAAAAAGTGAGAAACAGCCCCGCAGACACCAAGCTCGGAGAAGGAGGTGCTGCTCCAGGCATTGCAGCAGACATCCCCCCTTAGCCCTTTAAGAGGGCCATGCTGGACCACGTAACCACACTCAGCCCATGGAGGGCCCCACACCAGAACAAGTGGATGTTTTGTGAAGGAAGCTGCAGCCCATAGAGATCACACATGCTGAAGTGGGTTCTTCTGAGAGGGAGTACAGCCCATGGAGTAGACCCATGCTGGAAAAAGGACAAAATGTGAGGAGGAAGCAGCAAAGAAGGGGAGTTATGGAGTGATGGCAACCCCCTATTCCCCATCCTCACTGTGCCACTCCAGAGTCAGGACTAAAGGGTTGAAGCTGAGCATGGGAAAGAATGGGTGTGGGGCAAGAAGGTGTTTTAAATGGTCTTTGTTTTTCACTATTCAGAACAATTTTAATTCAAGTCTGCTTTGCCCATGATGGTAACTGGCAAGTGATTGCCCTGTCTATCTCAACCCACACATTTCTTCCATCTTGCTGTCTCCCCCATCCTGTTGATGGGGAACGAGAGCGCAGCTAGGTGGGCATTTAGCAGCCAGTCAGGTCAACCCACCGCATTATTGCGTGACACAACCTACTTGTCAGGAAGTTTCAGGTAACCTGGCAAACATGGGTTAAAAACAATTGTTAGATGAAGCAACACACTTAACACTAAGTTATCACTATGTAAACTTAGGACATAAAATAGTCACACCTCTTGCTTGTCATGCTGCCAGCCTCCCTGATGCAGAAGCTGCAGCTGCCAAGGCAGGAAGAAAGCCTTTCAGTTAAGCCACACCACCTCTACGAGGCAGCTAAACTGACTCCTGACAGCACCTACAGTCTGCACTAACGCTCTGCCAGCATGGCTGTTATCCAAGCCATTGCCTACAGTTTCCCCTCTTTCAGCTCTCTCTAGAGAAGGCAGGTGGAGGGGAAGAAATCAAAAGCCCATATTAAAAAGAAGAATACCCTAACCTTCCACCCTCAAGACAGCATTAACTATACCTATGCTTCTCTAAAGGCCTTCAGCAGCAGGTGGAAAGACTGACACATCTATACAAAGTCCTCATTATCCTTAAGATTAGGTAGGAGAACAGTTTCTCTCCCTTGCTAGAGTTCAAGCGTACCACTATATCAAGAGAAGACTGTTCTCTTTGTAGCACCTTCTATGTACTTGGACTGATGTCAGTGCATTTAAATCCCCTGTGGCTAAGCCACACAAGCATGCTCTGTTCACATAGGTCTCCATCTTCAAAATGAGCACTTAATATTACTCACCTTAGGCATCTCTTCAGTTGGCTCACAATTGTTTTGAAGTAACCCATGAAAAACTGATGCAATACCCCAAACTTAGCACTGTTGAGTGGACTTCCACATTTCACAACCTATAGTCTTGTTCATGTATTCGGCAAACATAACTATGTGCTCTGGAGTTGGTTGTTTGGTTTGTTTGTGGTTCCTCCCCCCCCACTAAACAGTTTTTATACCTATCCCTAGAATACACCAAATTTCTCTTGCTTCTGAGAGTATCAGATGAGAATGTGAGAAACCACAGTAAAGAAAGGAGAAGCAGTAGATTTGGTATCTGCAGGAAAGGCTACATTTTGTAGAAATAAATTAGACTAGTTTGACATCACTTGACAACCCCATGCTGACCATCACTCATTTACTTGGGATCTTCCAGGTGTTGCTTTTGACTAAATTGAAAAATTAACAGCTTCATCTTCAAGTTTGATTTAGCTGTGAGTAAAACAAGACTTCTCAATTTACTTTACTCCACATCCAAGAAAGCTTACTCTTCAGAGAAAAACGTTTTGGCTTTACCAACAAATCACATGCTAACAAGTATTTAGTGGTAACAAAATGATTAAAGCAAGAATATAAGAGGGCACTACGAAAAGACAATATGACTACAGAAGTCTAAATGTACATACTAAGTTAACACTGTAAAAGATTTCCAAGACTAAGTGTTATTCACAAACACATTGTTCTGTTCTGTCACAGTCCCCGTAAGACTCTGCAACTCCCATAAACCTGACCATCCCAAATACAAAGCAGAAAGTGTTCTCCATATCTCGAGCTTGCCTCACAACAAATGGAATTTCCCCTGAAGTTTGAGAAATGGCCATATTCTTGAACAATAATGTAGAAAGATAGAATTTAAGTGTTGCAAAAGCAATAAGCAAAGCTCCAAGGTATTTTCTGCATTTTTACATTGATCAGAAGTATTATATATGGATATAAAAAAATTTTTCTTTTCATGAAAGAACTAATTGAACGACTGACAAGTTACATATGTGCAAAGACAACTCAAATGCTATTAAAGTAACAGTAAAGCAGTCCTGCAGAATTAAGATGTTATGAATTAAATGATGGACATTAGGACATTCACAGGACCGGAAAAGTCAAAGTAAACAAGTTTTATAATATTCTTCATAGCACAACCCTATTCTAAGTGAAAAAGTGTCACGAAAAATTATCCACTTGCAACTCCCTTTTAGTCTGCGATTCTTAAGTCAACAATTCACAGTGACTGTCACAGTTACTGAGACAATAAAAAGCATTCAAATCAAGAACAAAGAGGCACTGGAGTACCATCTTGACCTTAAGTGACAATCTAAGAAACTCATGATATTGTACATTGTCCCATGAGAACACAATGAACTGTTAAAGTCCTACAGACAATAGATATGGCCAATGAATTTATCACAGTTAAAGAAACTAGACAGGCTCTTTTAAATCAAAGGAAGCATCCAAACTGTTAAAGTGAATAATTAGGGTTATTTGTCCTTTAAATGAAAGGGCTAAGTTTAGATTTCTAACGTGTCATAGAAAGATAACTCCGCTAAGAATTTCCAATTGAAAGTTTTTGTTCAACTGCAATTTCAGCCCGTTCCCATTGGTACTCAGCATTAACAGTAGCAACTATGTTAGAGGAAATTGCTTACAGCCCCCCCACCCTCAGCTTTTCAAAGCGCAGCCTACAGTTTAAAGTCACGTAATGCTAAAATTTCTTCCTACATATAGCTGGCAAAAAATACTTTATACAGCAATACTGTTCCATAGAAGTACTGGGTTTTAAAACCAGGTATCTACTAAAATCAAAGTCCTAAGATCAAAAAGAGACCAAGATCAAAGCTTTTCCCCAGTAACAGTTTCCTTTGCACTGGTTAAGTATCAAGATGTAAGTTCTACACAGCTAGCTTACTATTGATCAAGCAATTACTTGGCAAGATGCTCATTCCAAATGCATATATTCTCAAAGCATCTCTCACTTCTACTGACTACAGGTAATTTAGATTAACCTAAGCTACCTGACAGCTAAAGAATTCTTCCTTCCCTTCTTCCTATTTTTAATATGCCCGAGAAGCGACGACATTGAGATTTTCTCTGGCAGTCACACTACAGTGGATCAGCTAGGACTTGCTCCTTTTCAATCTTAATCATATTTTAGGCAAAATAAGAGGTTTTCCAAGAGTTCAAACAGAGCTTGCTATTGGGCTGTCATTATGCAGTACAATAATAACTAAAAGAATAAGTAATTGATATTCAGGATGGTAATTGATAAGCTTGACCTACAATTTATATAGGAAGAAGAAACCTCAAAGTTATTCCAATCTAAGTCTCAAAAAGTGAGAAAAACTTTTACCTTTAGAGGTCGGATAGCTTCACAGAACTTTGTCCACCAGCTTTTCTCAATGGACTCCAGATGCCTCTCTCTTCTTCGAAGTGTCCTTAGTCTCTCTTCTAGTTGTTGTACAGTTCGTCTATCCCTTGATGACAGAGGTCGACCATCTCTGCACTGGTTACCAAAAAACAGTGCAAGAGATCAAGAGATCACAAAACTGAATCCAGAAACTAGACCTGACATCTAGTTTAACGAGTTACAACAACTGTAAAGACTTTGTAGTATATAATTCACACTTTCTATGCATAGCAAGAGGATGAAGTGCAAGAGTCACAAGCTGTAACAAGGGGAATTCCTAGTAGGTAGTAGAAGACACTCTTCAGAATGAGGATGACAAAAGTTTTAACACGTTGGGCAGTCTCCATGGCTAGAAACAATTAAAATGCCTAGATCTGATCTGTATAACCTGATCTAACCTGAAACTGGTCCTTGCTTTGCGTAGAGGGTTGAACCTGATGACTTTCAGAGCTCTCTTCTCTTCAATTATTGGCTTAGTCATGGAATTTAAGTTTGGCATCTGTATTTTCTTTCTAGCATTCCACTACAGATACTCAGCTATGTTTCTTGTACTTGGAAAGAGCAATATGACTTGCTGCTCCGAAAATTAACCTTATATGAATCCAAACAAGAGGCACCATTGCCCCAAGGATTAGTTGAGTGTACCAGATAATTGTTGGTTTGATGATTATATTTAAGAATGTACATTGATTCTAAGCCTCTAATACTGATCAAGTACCATTGCACTCTGTTGTAAATCGAGTAGCACATCCTTAAACCACAGTTATACACTAATAAGCAAAAGCAACAAAATAGGCATTAGGTAACTGAACCAGAATTGTTTCTAACATTGATGTTACTGTATAAAAAAACCCTGATCCTTAAATAAAAACAAGAGATTCTTGTAGTTTTAGCATATCTCCCAATATATTTTTTATTTTGTAATTCCCTATTCAATTTTTTTTTTTTGCTTATAAAATAAGAGCCTTCCTGCAAATACTGAAACACTTCACACCAGGTGAAGTTAGAAAAATCTATTCTAGATAAATTTCTCAAAAAGGTTACAAGATTAAGACCACATTCTATGCACATGTAATAAATTGGGTGATTTGAAAAAGACTTTTTGAAAACATTCCAAGCTCGCAAGCTGCAAGTTCAAGCTTTGATTGTTTAAGACTAATGAAAAAAAGCTACCAGGTGTACTAACAGCAGAAAACCATATTATGTACTGAATCTTTTCATTAGATTACATAGCATACTTTCATACTTCTAGTTTCATTGTACATTACCCTCAGTAACAACCTCTTTAGAACTTCATGCAAATGTAACTGAAGATCTAAGATTTCAATTACACACTGAGGTAGAAACCTGACCATAATCACAGAATCACAGAATGGTCAGGATTGGAAGGGACCTCTGGAGATCATCTAGTCCAACCCCCCTGCCAGAGCAAGGAAAATTAGTTTATGCTAATGGTCACATTAAAATATAGATGTAACTTAAAGACTTCCTACATTTTGAGCCTATTTGTTAGCTAGATCAAACAACAAGACCAGTTGCTTGCAAACTCTGATAATCCAACACAGTCTTCTGTAATAAGTAATGGTCCATTTTTCAGGGATTTCTCATTTTTCTCATATTGATTTCAGTAATACGGATGCTTTTGTTAGAGTAGCACTGTATAAAACCAAAACTTTACAATTTAAAGTGGGGGAGACTACTTTTTAGGTTTCATTATGCAACAAGATTTCCAGAACACTGAAGATCCCCACACTGTGTGGAGGCAGCCAAGTATCACAAGGGAGGACTGTTGGAAATGTCTCAACACTGCTGAGGTCTACTCTCACAGAGCACACAACGGCACAGATGGACTGCCAGGACAAAAGTGATACATCGTAATGCCCCTTCCCCCCCACTCAGAGCTGGGAAAACACCAGTCAAATCATGATCTGAAATGGGTTGGGAAAAGAGTAGGAGATTATCCCTTGCATCTTGTATGTAAAGGAGAAATCTTATCCTCCTTCAGCTCGTGCTCTTTGGTTGTTAAGTATACTGCTTACATTAGGCACAGCGTTTCAGTGAGCTACAAAGCCATCATGGGTTTACAAATGGTGTTAACATCCTAGGGATGTTTAGGATTCAGAATTTCCATATATAAATAATTTTTTTATGAAAAGTGTATAACAGCAAGGTATATTAACCGCAAAGCAAGAATATCTAGGGCTGTTATTTATTCATGAAGATGATTAATAGTTTGATGAATCTAACTTCTGACAGCTCCATGTGGCAAGTATCCAGTGTTGATAACTACACTGAGCAAGGATCAGCAAATTGGATGCCATATCTGGTAGCAGACTCAGTGAAGTTAAGAATATTAACTTCTACAAAGTACCTCTGGCATATATCCAAGAAGGACTAGAGAAGTTTGAGTTTAGCTCATCAGCACCATTATTAGCTAGAAAGAAGTAACTACTACTTCAGGACTGATAAAACCTGATCTCTACTATACAAGTAACCACATTTGTTTCCAAATAACTGCAAGCTAGTCACTTCTGATTTGCTATTCTTATTGGAGCAAGAACTCTCTACACCATGACCATAAACTAGTAAGCAAGCAAGAAAAAATTCATTAAGAAAGGTGAACAGTGAGGACCATACCTTTGATTTAATCCTTAATAAATGTTGTTCCACTTCTTCAATATCTTCAGTGTTCTCTAAACGTTCATAAGCTGCACTAGTAGTTCCTTTAATCAAGTTTAGAGGCAAAGCTGACATACCATAAGCCTAAAATAAAAAGGAAACATTTACACTCAAAATTTCTGCCATATATTTTCATCTGATACAGCTATAACATACAGCAGCCTTAAGGTACCACTGCTGTTCTCCGCCCCTGCTGCCCCCCCTCCTCCCCCCTTCCACAGACTAAGGCAATCAATTCTTTCAATTCTTTGAGCAAAACATAACAAACATGCTAAGCAGATTCCAGTGTCCTGCATTGTTCCAACAGCACTTAAACATCTCGTGATAACAGAGATGACAGCATGTGTTAAGACTTCACATAAACATAGCCCACTGAAGATTTATCAAGCTAGCCCTCAGGTTTTTTGTCAAATCATTTAGCTTCCCAAAACCTTAGCTTTCCCACTTCAGATCATATACAATGTTTTGATTAATACAGGAATTTCTAGATATTGAATTTAAATAGTTTTAGAAGCAATACACAATTTCTTTGTAGCTAGTAGTCTTTAGCTTTTAAAGTAAAATTAAGTAGAAAGTATGATTTATTAAAAAAAAATCTGCAGTAAAAAGACAGCAGAAGCTCGGCGAACACCTAAATTCAGCAACATTCAAAGACTGCTTAGATACCTATTCACAATCATAAATTTTGTTGGCATTTACCCCCAGTTATAAATCCTATACCATTCAAAGTGTTTGCCAGATTCTACATCAGGACTATGCCCAGATTTTTCTACAGCAAAAATCTGTAAACTTTCTACTAACATAAGAAGAAACAGCTACGTAAGGTGAGGTAAACAAGAAGAAAATGGCACTATTTCCTCCCTGCTGCCCTACGAGTCTTATAGATATAGGGCAAGGTCAGAAGTTTCTCCAAGCAGTTTAGAGACATTAGCCATAGGCTTTTTATTTATTTTACTGTGGGTGGGAGGCTGATGGTGATAGGACACTCGGTGCAGAGCTCAGCAGGCAGGGTCTTTTAATCACAATTA